>NC_057802.1:252835606-252850040 GCF_018294505.1 Triticum aestivum | reverse complement strand
CCCGACCCCGACACCGACACGGCACCCCGACCCCGACCCGACACCCCGACCCCGAGACCCCGACCCCGACACGGCACCCCGAGACCGACACGACACCCCGACCCCCGACACCTCCCGAAAAGGTGTTCTTTGGCCTTCCAGAAGCCGACGGGGTCATATATTTGTGAATTATTAGTTAGGTCATATATCTTTCGATTTTGTTATGAAAAACATCATATATAATTGTGTTGATCGGGTAGTTTTAAATGTGCAGTTGTTTCATCGCTGCGAGGTTTGGTGTTCGACGACCTCGCCGTGCGTTTGACGATCTCTGCCCCTTCGTTCGTGGGTGAGCACAAATGACATGTCCTCCTCCCCCATTAATTATTTGATCTATTCCGATGAAACTTGATAGCTAGATATATATGTGTCTTGAATCATCAGTATGCGTAACCAATATGTGTCTCCCATTCGAAAGCGTCATAGTTATAAATATGCATGCATTTGCATATTTATAACCTTGATTCTTTCGAATTGTCCAACGCTATCCATGGACAGCCCGAGTATGTTTAGATTGGGTTCGTTTTCCCATATGCTTTGCTCCGGATCCGACGCATAAATTTCGTCAGTGCCTCCCCTGTTGTTCTCCGGGTACACATCCTCTCTGTTTATTGCAGAGACGTGTATCAGGAGAACAGCGGGGAGGTGCTGCCGAAATTTTGCGTAGGATCCGGGGCATAGCATGGGAAAATGAACCCAATCTAAACATACTCGGGTGGGATTAGGACCTATCATTACCTATTAGAGTGTAGGTTGCATGGACGTAATAAAATTGACAAAGTAGATCAACTGATGAATACATACATGGTGAATTATATATATATATTTGTTGTGTGTCTAGTAGCTCTGAAAGTCAAGATGAGTGATCGTGCGTGGATGTACACCGGTCACACTGGTCAGAACAAATGGAGCACTGAATGGTTCACAAAAACCAAGGGGTTTGTGCGAGCCGCATTTGCAAATGGCGAGAGGAAAACCTGGTGCCCCTGTTTACGGTGCGGCAATTGGGAAAAGAGGACAGAGGCTGAAATGGGCAAACACCTGCAGAAGAGTGGTTTTACGCCCGATTATACGGTGTGGACATTTCATGGTGAGTCTGCCCAACGTGACCGAGCTGAGGTGGATCGTCGTCGCACCGACGAGCATGGTACCGGGTATGCGCTATTCGTTGGCTGGTGTGTGCATGGAAGGTTCCCGTGCCCCACATGCAAGGGAGCTCTTGAGTTTCGTTGGCTTCAGGCCGGTCGCAAGTTTTCTTGCTTCGACATGCATAGACAGTTCCTGAATCCTCGCCATAAGTTCAGGAAAGACAAGAAGAACTTCATCAGAGGTAGAGTTGTCAAAAACTCTGCACCACATGCATTGACAGGCCAACAGACCCTGGATCAGTTAAACGCTCTCGAGCCAGATCCAGAGCGTCCAGGGTACTTCAAGGGGTATAATTCTAAGCACGCCTGGACTCACAAAACATGCTTATGGGATCTGCCTTACTTCAAAGACCTCCTTTGCCCACACAACATCGACGTGATGCACACTGAGAAGAATATCGCCGAGGCACTTTTTGGTACATTGTTCGGCATAGATGGGAAGTCAAAGGATAATACTAAGGCTAGAGTCGATCTGGAGGCGCTATGTGATAGGCCGTTACAAAACATGAAAGAACCGAAAGGAAAGCAGAACTGGACGAAGCCAAAGGCATGGTTCAATCTTGGAAGGCCAGCTATGAGGGAAATTATCTTGTGGGTGAAAATGCAGTTGATGTTCCCCGATGGGTATGCAGCGAATCTACAGAGGGCAGCCAGTCTTGATAAATTGAAGATATTTGGTCTCAAGAGTCATGATTGGCACATATGGATTGAGCGGGTAATGCCGGTGATGTTGCGTGGCTTCATCCCTGAGGATGAATGGCTAGTACTGGCAGAACTCAGCTATTTCTTCCGTGTTCTTTGTGCGAAAGAACTATCGCCTGGCGTGCTAGAAGAAATGGAAGAGTTGGCGCCGGAGTTGATCTGCAAGTTAGAGAAGATCTTTCCACCGGGCTTCTTTAATCCAATGCAACATTTGATTTTGCATCTCCCGACCGAGGCAAGATTGGGGGGGCCCGTGCAAAATCGTTGGTGCTACCCAACTGAGAGGATGCAGAAGACGCTTCGACAAAAATGTAAAAATAAACGTAGAATTGAAGCATCGATGGCTGAGGCATTCATCACTGAGGAGGCGGCAAACTTCGTGACAGCACACTACGAAGCCAAAAATCGTCATTTGCATAATCCGAAGCCTCGGTACAATGCTGACGACCCTAAAAAGGGTGGATCCAACCTCAGCCTTTTCAAAGGGAATCTCGCACCAGCCAGTTTTTCAAATCCAGTATCTTTGGATAACGAACAATGGCGGACCATTTCGTTGTATATCTTCAACAACCTGATAGAAGTGCGGCCGTACATCGAGTAAGTTCTCGGTACATAGTTTCGCAACTTCTATTTCCTTTGAACTGCTCTTATTCCTGGATATTTCATACAGTCGATACGTCGCCTTATTCTCGTATGGAGTGGTGATCCAAAAGGATTCTGTCGAAGAGTATGAGCTTCTCGCAAAGCAAGGAGGCGGCTATCCCGGTTTCATCTCTTGGTTCAAACAAACGGTAATTTCTATTAGACTTGTAGGCTAATTTGTAGGCGGCTATCCCGGTTTCATTCGCTAATTTGTGTGTAATGCAACAATCCTTTCATATTAAACTTGTAGGCTAATTCAGAGTCTATGGACGTCGAATTGAGACAAGTGGCTAATGGTTTTGACTATAAGGTCCGTTCATTTGACAAATACGACATCAACGGGTATCGCTTTCGTACCTATGGCAAAGAGCTATCTATGGCCGACCGAAAGTCTACAAATTGTTGTGTATCTGCTATCGGCGAAGGAGGTACCGAGTATTATGGGAGAGTTGAAGCAATTTATGAACTTCTATTCTATGGTGAAAACCCACCGAATGTCGTAGTCTTCAAATGTTATTGGTTTCAGCCGAAGGAGACTAGAAGGACTCAAGAACATATAGGGCTAGTTGAAATCAACCAAAGCACCCATTTAGATGTTCCTGATGTCTATATTACGGCTCAACAGGCGACCCAAGTATTCTATCTACCGTGGGCCTGCCAAACTAATCCAAATCTAAAAGGTTGGGATGTCATTTATGAAGTGCCGCCACGTGCTAGACTATCTCCCCCAAAGGAAGAGGATTATGAACCTCACATTAACCCAGACACATATGAAGGAGAATTCTTCCAAGAGACACGTCTTTCCAAAAAGCGTTTCAAGAACCGCTATACTTCACCCCAAAACATTGAAGTAGACAGCGACAGTGAATCCGACATCACCCCAGAGGAGGAACAAGAAGAGCCGGAACAAGAAGAGGTTACTGCTGCGGATGACCTGTCATTGCTTGACCGATTACGTCAAGGTGGCCTTGCACATGTTGATGCCACTGAACCCTATGAGCCCGTCATTGATTATAGTGATGATGATGATTATGCATTTATTGATGATACTGATCGAGATTATCAGTAGTGTCAGGTATTAAATTTTTTAATGTTGTACTTGATGATGATACACTTAAGTGATACACATATTATTATTCATGTCGGTCTTTTTTTTATGTTGTACTAATTTCGTTTACTGTTTGTCATGGCAGGTGTTGAAAGATGGTGGGCGCTGGTCGGGAGCGTGCCAAGGCCCCTTCTTCGTCGGCGCGTGGTCTGAGGTCTTCGATTCCAGACGTACCTCTCCGCCGAGCGTTGCTGGACAGTATGTCCACACCGCCGGGCCCTTCTTCGTCGACCGCGGTGCCCAGCAGGGGACGAGGTAGGAAGAGAGGAGGTGGGGCACGTGGTCGCGGGAGAGGAGGTAGGGTGACTGCTAGGGCACCTTCCTCGCCGCCACCCCCAGCTGTTTCACCCGAGCACGTGACTGCTAGGGTGGACTCGTCCGAGGAGGAGGCTACACGGACTCCGGTCCACGAGCCTCCGGTCCACGGGTCTTGGGCCCACGAGCCTCGGGTCGACTGGCCTTCGGCCCACGAGACCCCGGAGGAGCACACGTCCGGATGGGGTACCTGGCCGGATCAGCCCGAGGAGCCGAGTGGCCATGCTGATGATGGCGGGGAGCCGACTGATCTTGAGGAGGAGGGTGGCACCGTCTACCAGCGTGGTGCTACACGGCTCCCGTCCGTGTCGGCGACCCGCGAGCAGAGGTGGTTGATCTTCCCTGATGGGGAGAGGTACGTAAGTGCATTTAATATTTTTGTACCTTCTGCATTCACGTTTCTTGAAATAACTAATGCGTTGGCCTTGTCATGCTGCAGGGGTTGGGACCACCATCATAGTGTCCGCCGGCCCAACTCCGTCCTTGGAGTTCTTTGCCGGCAAAACTTCCCGGGGTTTGTCACGTTGCCTGGTGAGGGTCGGCTTCCAGAGCTTGGGTTGAGCTGGGAGCACTACGTGGCTGCCCCAGCCCCGCCGGATGTCATTATCGACGGTGTCGTGTGCGACACGAGGGCTGACATGGTGATCAGGACGTTCTGGGTAATTTCTCCTTTACACATTTCAAAATCTTCAACTAGCTAGTTATTAATTGTACTAATCAATATTGTCTCATTTGATTGCAGACATTCTACAGGTGTGAGGAGGGATACGAGGAGGACAGCGCAAATGTTATCCAGAACGTCTGCAAGCGCCTACTCCAGAACTTACGGCACGAGGCTCGGGTGCAGGCTGTTCGAGACTACTATGCCTTGCGTGGTATCAAGAAGACCAAGCCGGCGTGCCGCGATAAGTTCCTGAGTAAGGAGCAGTACATGAAGGTAATTCTTAAGGCCTTCTACTTAAGTTCCTTCATTTAGTAATTCTTAGCCGTAGCGCTCAAGTTTCTATTTGCTAACTTATAGGCGCCTCCGAGATGGTGTGCGGATCGGATGGATTGTTGGGAGGTGTTGGTCGATGAGTGGTGCTCACAAGAATGGCTAGCCCTCCACAACCAGGCCAAGGACAAACGTGCCCAAATGGAAGGTGTGCCACACCATCAAGGCAACTCCAACTTATATCAGTTCGGGCGCAACTGGGTATGTGGTTTGCTTCATGATTCATGCAATTCATTCATCATGCTAGCTTGAGCCCTTTAATTACTAATTTTCATTGTTTCTCTCTTTCAGGCACGCTACAATAAGGCGGATAAGGTGCCAGAGGTGTACGACCTGTATGCCATGGCCCACACTGGCTCTTTCAAGAAAGTCAAGGCTTTCTCTCAGTCTGACCTCGATGATGCAAACAACTTCACCAACATCTCCTCCCACAACAAGCTCGTGAGATATAGAGATGAGGGGAAGGCGAGGAAAGGGGAGGACTTTAACCCGAGCCAGGGTCCCATTGATCCAGAGCTGGTGATGATATCTGGTGGCGGGAGGTCCCATGGCTCCATAGCCATTGGAGATGGACTTATCCGTTGTCCTAGCACTCTCCCGGAGATCACGGCGCGCCAGTCGAGCTCCGCTCCTGAGATAAGGCCTCGTGAACGGCCAGTGCAACTCGCCATCAAGGTTAGTGATACGTACTCAGTTATCTTTCTCCATTACATTGTGTGCGCTTCCATCAATGATTACAAATGGTCATGTGAGTGGTGTTGCAGGCTGCTATACAGACTGAGAGAGATAGAACGGAGAAACTTCTGGCGGAGGCGGCGGAGAGGCAGCGGGAGATGGAGGAGAGGACGAGAAAGATGATGGAGGAGGAGAGGGCACGGAATGACATGCAGGCAAGGGCCATGTACGAGCTCCTTGTGGTAAGTTTCTTCTGCAGATTACTTGCTAGTCTTAACATTTGAGTCTCATTACTAACTAGTATGACTCTGTTCTGAAAACCAAATGTGCAGTCTGTGTGCGAGAAGTCCGGTCAGCCCGCTCCGCCGATGCCAGTGATTGCTCCTGGGAGCACGGTGAGTTTAGTTTGAATGGACATTACTTGGTAGTCTTAACATTTGTGTGTTGTAATGCTAACGAGACATTGGAAATGATCTTTGGTGCAGCTTAACTCCAGAAACGCATCGCACGATCCTTCTCCAGGTAGCGGCACTAGCCACCCCGCTCCTACACCTCCCTGATCACGGTAAGTTTCTCTAGTGTTTTGCTTAACAAATGCATAAAGACCTAGACTTAGCTTTATTTCCTCCAATATGCTTACCATAATGACCTAGAGTTAGCTTATTTTCCTCCAAAATGACCCATTTTACCTAGGTTAGCTTATAAATGATGCAGTTCATCCAAGTTAGCTCAAAAATGACCCATTTTACCTAGATTAGCTCCTAAATGATCCATTTTACCTACGTTAGCTTTAAAATGGCCCATTTCACCTAGGTTAACTCCAAAATGACCCATCTTACCTAGGTTATCTCATAAACGATCCATTTCAACTAATTTAGCTCATAAACAATCCATTTTACCTAAGTGAGCTAAAAAACGATCCATTTCACCTAAATTAGCTCTTAAATGATCCATTTCACCTAAGTTAGCTCAAAAAGATCCATTTCAACTAAATTAGCTCTAAAATGACCCGCTTTACGTAGATGAGCTCCTAAATGATCCATTTTACCTACGTTAGCTTTAAAATGACCCATTTCACCTAGGTTAGCTCCAAAATGACCCATTTCACCTAGATCAGCTCCAAAATGACCCATTTCACCTAGGTTAGCTCCAAAATGACCCATTTCACCTTACTTAGCTCAAAAATGATGCCCTTCACCTTAGTTAGCTCATAAACGACCCATTTCAACTAAGTTAGCTCATAAATGATCCATTTCAACTAAGTTAGATCATAAACAACCCATTTCAACTTAGTTAGCTCATATATGACCCATTTCACCTAAGTTAGATCATAAACAACCCATTTCAACTTAGTTAGCTCATATATGATCCATTTCACCTAAGTTAGCTCATAAATTACATATACTTCTTGTTCTAGTCACCTATTTCTAACTTTATTATTTACCATTTTGCAGATTTCATTCACTTCATGGAAGCTAGCTTGCTATGATGGAGTGCTTGCTTTGCCTTTCATGAAACTTTGCATTGTATCTAGCTTGTTATGATGGATGGAACTATGTGATATGGATCATTGCATCTAACTTGCTATGTTGATGAAACTTTGCATTGTAATATATATATGGATGGAACTATGTGTATGGATGGAACTTGCTTATGTATGAACAATGTGTATGGATGAAACTGATGTGATATGTGATATGAAACTTATGTGCTGGATATGTGCTGGATATGTGATATGAAACTTATATATTTTCTGTGCAAATTGTGGGATTTAATAAAAAAACAGAAAAAACAGACAATATGCAGGCTCTTTGCCGTCTGCCACCGACGGCAAAGAGCTCTTTGCCGTCTGCCGCGGACGGCAAAGAAGCCACGTGGCAGCCAACTGTGCTTCCTGGGAGCTGACCCATTTGGTCAGTTTGCCTACAGTGGCAGACGGCAAAGACTTTGCCGTCCGTGGCAGACGGCAAAGACTTTGCCGTCCGTGGCAGACGGCAAAGAACCTGCACTTTGCCATCAGTGGCAGACGGCAAAGAACCTGCCATCTAGTGACGTGTAGATGACATCATAAGGCGGACGGTAAAGAACCTGCCATCTAGTGACGTGTAGATGACATCATAAGGCGGACGGCAAAGACCAGAGAAATTTTGCCGTCTGCGGCGGACGGCAAAGGTCTGCCGTTAGCCACTTAACGGACTGACAGCGCAATTATTGCCGTCCGCCCTCTTTGCCGTCCGCCGCAGACGGCAAAGATCCTTTGCCGTCCGCCTTTAGGAAGCAGACGGCAAAGCAGCTGTTTACCGTAGCCTTCTTTGCCGGAGCCTTTTGTCGTCCGCGGCTGACGGCAAAGGTCTTTGCCGTCCGCCTTTCGAGCCTTTGCCGTCCGCCGTGGCAGACGGCAAAGTAGCTGTTTCCTGTAGTGAGAGGGGGCGGCGCCCCCCTTTCCTTCCTCTCTCCCTCCTCTTTCCCCCTCCACTCCTAATCCAACTAGGAAAAGGAAGGGAGTCCTACTCCCGGTGGGAGTAGGACTCCACCTGGCGCGCCCCTCCTGGCCGGCCGCACCTCCCCCCTTGCTCCTTTATATACGGGGGCAGGGGGGCACCCATAGACACAACAATTGATCGTTTGATCTTTTAGCCGTGTGCGGTGCCCCCTCCACCATAGTCCACCTCGATAATACTGTAGCGGTGCTTAGGCGAAGCCCTGCGTCGGTAGAACATCATCATCGTCACCACATCGTCGTGCTGACGAAACTCTCCCTCAGCACTCGGCTGGATCGGAGTTCGAGGGACGTCATCGGGCTGAACGTGTGCTGAACTCGGAGGTGCCGTGCGTTCGGTACTTGATCGGTTGGATCGTGAAGACGTACGACTACATCAACCGCGTTGTGCTAACGCTTCCGCTTTCGGTCTACGAGGGTACGTGGACAACACTCTCCCCTCTCGTTGCTATGCATCACCATGATCCTGCGTGTGCGTAGGAAATTTTTTGAAATTACTGCGTTACCCAACAGGTACGTGGACAACACTCTCCCCTCTCGTTGCTATGCATCACCTAGATGGATCTTGCATGTGCGTAGGAATTTTTTTGAAATTACTGCGTTCCCCAACTGTGGCATCCGAGCCAGGTCTATGCGTAGATGTTATATGCATGAGTAGAACACAAAGAGTTGTGGGCGATAATAGTCATACTGCTTACCAGCATGTCATACTTTGATTCGGCGGTATTGTTGGATGAAGCGGCCCGGACCAACATTACGCGTACGCTTACGCGAGACTGGTTCTACCGACGTGCTTTGCACACAGGTGGCTGGCGGGTGTCAGTTTCTCCAACTTTAGTTGAATCAAGTGTGACTACGCCCGGTCCTTGTTGAAGGTTAAAACAGCACACTTGACGAAAAATCATTGTGGTTTTGATGTGTAGGTAAGAACGGTTCTTGCTCAGCCCGTAGCAGCCACGTAGAACTTGCAACAACAAAGTAGAGGATGTCTAACTTGTTTTTGCATGGCATGTTGTGATGTGATGTGGTCAAGACATGATGCTAAATTTTATTGTATGAGATGATCATGTTTTGTAACACAGTTATCGGGAACTGGCAGGATCCATATGGTTGTCGCTTTATTGTATGAAATGCAATCGCCATGTAATTGCTTTACTTTATCACTAAGCGGTAGCGATAGTCATAGAAGCAATAGTTGGCAAGACGACAACGATGCTACGATGGAGTTCAAGGTGTCGCGCCGGTGACGATGGTGATCATGACGGTGCTTTGGAGATGGAGATCAAAGGCACAAGATGATGATGGCCATATCATATCACTTATATTGATTGAATGTGATGTTTATCCTTTATGCATCTTATTTTGCTTAGTTCGGCGGTAGCATTATAAGATGATCTCTCACTAAATTTCAAGGTACAAGTGTTCTCCCTGAGTATGCACCATTGCGAAAGTTCGTCGTGCCGAGGCACCACGTGATGATCAGGTGTGATAAGCTCTACGTGGTGCAAGCCAGTTTTGCACACGCAGAATACTCGGGTTAAACTTGACGAGCCTAGCATATGCAGATATGGCCTCGGAACACTGAGACCGAAAGGTCGAGCGTGAATCATATAGTAGATATGATCAACATAGTGATGTTCACCATTGAAAACTACTCCATCTCACGTGATGATCGGAACTGGTTTAGTTGATTTGGATCACGTGATCACTTAGATGATTAGAGGGATGTCTATCTAAGTGGTAGTTCTTAAGTGATATGATTAATTGAACTTTAATTTATCATGAACTTAGTACCTGATAGTATTTTGCATGTCTATGTTGTTGTAGATCAATGGCCCGTGCTACTGTTCCTTTGAATTTTAATGCGTTCCTAGAGAAAGCTAAGTTGAAAGATGATGGTAGCAACTACACGGATTGGGTCCGTAACTTGAGGATTATCCTCATTGCTGCATAGGAGAATTACATCCTGGAAGCACCGCTAGGTGCAAGACCCGCTGCAGGAGCAACGCCGGACGTTGTGAACGCCTGGCAGAGCAAAGCTGATGACTACTCGATAGTTCAGTGTGCCATGCTTTACGGATTAGAACCGGGACTTCAACGACATTTTGAACGTCATGGAGCATATGAGATGTTCCAGGAGTTGAAGTTAATATTTCAAGCAAATGCCTGGATTGAGAGATATGAAGTCTCCAATAAGTTCTATAGCTGCAAAATGGAGGAGAATAGTTCTGTCAGTGAGCATATACTCAAAATGTCTGGGTATCATAATCACTTGACTCAGCTGGGAGTTAATCTTCCGGTTGATAGTGTCATTGACAGAGTTCTTCAATCACTGCCACCAAGCTACAAAAGCTTCGTGATGAACTATAACATGCAAGGGATGGAGAAGACGATTCCCGAGCTCTTCGCAATGCTAAAGGCTGTGGAGATAGAAATCAATAAGGAGCATCAAGTGTTGATGGTCAACAAGACCACCAGTTTCAAGAAAACGGGTAAAGGGAAGAAGGGGAACTTCAAGAAGAACGGCAAGCAAGTTGCTGCTCAAGTGAAGAAGCCCAAGTCTGGACCTAAGCCTGAGACTGAGTGCTTCTACTTCAAAGGGACTGGTCACTGGAAGCGGAACTGCCCCAAGTATTTGGCGGACAAGAAGGATGGCAAGGTGAACAAAGGTATATGTGATATACATGTTATTGATGTGTACCTTACTAATACTCACAGTAGTACCTGGGTATTTGATACTGGTTCTGTTGCTAATATTTGCAACTCGAAACAGGGACTACGGATTAAGCGAAGATTGGCCAAGGACGAGGTGACGATGCATGTGGGAAATGGTTCCAAAGTCGATGTGATCGCTGTTGGAAATATGCCCTAGAGGCAATAATAAAATGGTTATTATTATATTTCCTTGTTCATGATAATTGTCTATTGTTCATGCTATAATTGTGTTATTCGGAAATCGTAATGCATGTGTGAATACATAGACCACAACATGTCCCTAGTGAGCCTCTAGTTGACTAGCTCGTTGATCAACAGATAGTCATGGTTTCCTGACTATGGACATTGGATGTCATTGTGTGACGCCCCCGATTTGACCGTACACTAATCATGCACGCAAATGTGTACGATCACGATCAGGGACTCACGGGAAGATATCACAACACAACTCTACAACATAAATAAGTCATACAAGCATTATAATACAAGCCAGGGGCCTCGAGGGCTCGAATACAATTGCTCGATCATAGACGAGTTAGCGGAAGCAACAATATCTGAACACAGACATAAGGTAAACAAGTTTTGCCTTAAGAAGGCTAGCACAAAGGTAGCAACGATCGAAGAGGCAAGGCCTCCTGCCTGGGACCTCCTAACTACTCCTGGTCGTCGTCAGCGGCCTGCACGTAGTAGTAGGCACCTCCAGTGTCGTAGGTGTCGTCGTCGACGGTGGCTTCTGGCTCCTGGACTCCAATATCTGGTTGCGACAATCAGATAGATAGGAAGGGGGGAAAGAGGGAGAGAAGCAACCGTGAGTACTCATCCAAAGTACTCGCAAGCAAGGAGCTACACTACATATGCATGGGTATATGTGTAAAGGGGCATATCAGTGGACTGAACTGCAGAATGCCAGAATTAAAAGGGGGATAGCTAGTCCTGTCGAAGACTACGCTTCTGGACATCTCCATCTTGCAGCATGTAGAAGAGAATAGAGTGAAGTCCTCCAAGTAGCATCGCATAGCATAATCCTACCCGGCGATCCCCTCCTCGTCGCCCTGTTAGAGAGCGATCACCGGGTTGTATCTGGCACTTGGAAGGGTGTATTTTATTCAGTATCCAGTTCTAGTTGTCATAAGGTCAAGGTACAACTCCGGGTCGTCCTTTTACCGAGGGACACGACTATTCGAGTAGATAAACTTCCCTGCAGGGGTGCACCACATAACCCAACACGCTCGATCCCATTTGGCCGGACACACTTTTCTGGGTCATGCCCGGCCTCGTAAGATCAACACGTCGCAGCCCCACCTAAGCACAACAGAGCGGTCAGCACGCCGGTCTAACCCTATGCGCGCAGGGGTCTGGGCCCATCGCCCTATGCACACCTGCACATTGCGTACGCGGCCGGAAGCAGACCTAGCCCCCTTAATACAAGCGCGAGCTTACGGTCCAATGCGGCGCGCGCCACTCAGTCGCTGACGTCAAAAGAGCTTCGGCTGATACCACGACGTCGGGATACCCATAACTACTCCCACGTAGATGGTTAGTGCGTATAGACCAAATGGCCAGACTCAGATCAAATACCCAGAACTCGTTAAGCGTGTTGTTTATCTGCGAACGCCGACCAGGGCCAGGCCCACCTCTCACCTAGGCGGTCTCAACCTGCCCTGTCGCTCCGCCATAAAGTAACAGTCGGGGGCTGTCAGGAACCCAGGCCCACCTCTACCGGGGTGGAGCCACCTGTCCTTCCAGCCCCCTCATCAGAATCACTTGCGGGTACTCAACGAGCCGACCCGACTTTAGTCACCACATGTGTCATGTATATAATGTATATAGTATATACCCGTGATCACCTCCCGAAGTGATCACGGCCCAGTAGTATAGCATGGCAGACGGACAAGAGTGTAGGGCCACTGATGAAACACTAGCATCCTATACTAAGCAGTAGGATAGCAGGTAAGGGTAACAATTGTAGAAACAATGACAGGCTATGCATCAGGATAGGATTATCGGAAAGCAGTAACATGCTACACTACTCTAATGCAAGCAGTATAGAGAAGAGTAGGCGATATCTGGTGATCAAGGGGGGGCTTGCCTGGTTGCTCTGGCAAGTAGGAGGGGTCGTCGACTCCGTAGTCGAACTGGGCAGCAGCAGTGTCGGTCTCGTAGTCTACCGGAGAGAAGAGGGGGAAGAAACAGTAAATACAATGCAAACATAAGCATGACGATGCGTGACATGACAATGAGCGGTGCTAGGGGTGTCCTAACGCGACAGCAGGTGGTATCGGTGAAGGGGGGGGGAACATCCGGGAGGTATTCCCGATGTTACGCGTTTTTGGACAGACGGACCGGAGGGGGAAAGTTGCTAGTTTGATAGGTTAGGGAGGTGTGGTGGACGAACGGACTGCGTATCCGGATTCGTCTCGTCGTTCTGAGCAACTTTCATATAGAAAACATTTTCATCCGAGTTACGGTTTAAAAGATATGAATTTTCAAAGTTTATTTGAATTTCTGGAATTATTTATATTAAGAAAATGAATTATGACGTCAGCATGAGGCAATGCTGACGTCAGCAAGTCAACAGGTCGGCTGACCAGTCAAACCAGACAGGTGGGTCCAGTGGGACCCACATGTCAGTCTCTGTTATTCTAATATCTATTTAAACTAATCTAACAGTATAATTAGAGGGGTGGGCCCCACATGTCAGTGAGTGATTAGTTAAAATAATTATTTTTATTTATAAAACATTTTCTTTTTCTTTTATTTTTGCGGCGGGGCCCGCATGTCAGTGACTGGGCCTGCCCAGTCAGCAGTTGACTGGGTCAACCCAGTCAACTGGGGCCCGTGGGGGCCACTGGCAGGGGCACTGGGGTGGCCCCAGGCCTGCCACGTCGGCGGCCGGCGCCGGAGCAACGCCGGCGACCAAACGCACGGCGGCGCGGCTCGGGAGGGGTACGGGTTTCACCCACAGTGGGTTTGCGGGGGCGGGGCTTGGCGCGTTCGACGCGGCTCGACGTCGCGCGTCCAACGGCGGTGGTCGGAGTGGCTGGAACGGCCGGAGACGACCGCTACGAGCTCGCCGGCGGCGAGGTGCTACGGGTGCCCGACGGAAGCTGCGTTAGAGCGCGCGAACGGCCGAACTAAGTAGCTAGGCGGGGGCGGCATGGTGCGGTCGGGCTAGTGGGCCTACGCCCGTGACCATTTGGTCACCGGAGACCCGCCGGCGGCGAGCTCCGCGGCGTGGCGATCGGGAGCGCGTGGGGGAGCAGCTACGGAGCGCGAGCGAGCTAACGGAGAGGGGGAGGAGATGCGGGAGCTCACAGCGGAGCTGTAGGGAGTGGCAGCGTGCTCGGGGAGGGCGCGGGGTAGCCGAAATCGGCGACGAACGACGGCGGCCGTAGGTTGAAGACGAGCTCGGGGAGGCCGGTGCAGAGGCGCTCGGCTCGTTCCCGAGGGCGTAGTCGACGTAGTCGACGGCGGGAAGTCGTTCGGGCACGTCGTCGGGGCGATCGGGGCACGGTGGCCGCGAGTTCGACGGTGAACGGCGGCGGGCACGCGCGGGCAAAGGAGATCGAAGGGGAGAGAGAGGTGGATCTGGCGGG
>NC_057802.1:252825934-252835596 GCF_018294505.1 Triticum aestivum | reverse complement strand
AGAGGTGGGCTGGGCCGGGGTCGGGGGTGCGGGTGTGCGGCCCAGTTTGGGCCGGGGGGGTTCGGTGCAGATGGGCCACGGGTCCAGTGGGGGGGGGGAAGGCCTGCTCCCTTTTTTTCCTGCTCTGTTTCTGTTTTCTGTTTTCTTTTTATTTGCTTATTTCCTTTTCTGTTTTATTTCATTTAAAAGTATTTAGGTATTTTATAAAAATGTGTTTTCTCCACCATAATTACTAGTGTAATATTTGGCACCCACTGAACATTTTTGTTTGAGTTTTTGAAAACTTTTATTTTTCACTTTAATTATATTTGAAGTTTGAACTAGGAGTTTGAAAAGGAAGGTGATTCAAATGTGATCAAGCCCTGTTTAGCAACATGATTAGCTTAATCACAGGGAGTTACTGTAGCATGATTCTCAGGGTGTTACAAATCTCCTCCACTACAAGAAATCTCGTCCCAAGATTTAGGAGGTAGAAGGAAACAGTGCGGGGTATTCTTCGCGCAGACGATCCTCTCGTTCCCAAGTGGCCTCATCTTCAGAATGGTGCGACCACTGGACTTTGAGAAACTTGATCGTCTTCTGACGTGTGCGGCGTTCAGCTTGGTCGAGAATGCGGACCGGATGCTCCTTATAGGAGAGGTCTTGCTGCAATTCGAGCACTTCATGATCCACAGCTCGGATTGGATCCTTGAAGCAACGGCGGAGCTGTGACACATGGAACACATCGTGAACCTGAGAAAGGTTCGGCGGTAGCTCCAGTTGGTATGCCACTTTTCCACGCCTTTCGAGAATAGTGAATGGGCCAATATAGCGAGGAGCTAGTTTGCCCTTGATCCCGAAGCGGTGAGCACCCTTCATAGGTGTGACTCGAAGATAAGCCTTTTCGCCAGGTTGATAGACCATGTCTTTATGATGAAGGTCATACTGACTCTTCTGACGTGACTGAGCAGTCTTGAGATTCTCGCGAATAATGCGGACTTGTTCTTCGGCATCTTGGATAATATCCGGACCGAAGAGTGGACGTTCCCCAGTTTCTGACCAGTTCAGAGGGGTTCGGCACTTTCGTCCATATAACACTTCGAAGGGGGCCATCTTCAGACTAGCTTGATAGCTATTATTATAAGAGAACTCAGCATACGGGAGAGATTCCTCCCATTTCTTGCCGAAGGAAATAACACAAGCTCGAAGCATGTCTTCGAGAACTTGGTTGACGCGTTCAACTTGTCCTTGCGATTGAGGATGAAACGCAGTACTGAATGACAGATGAGTTCCCATAGCTTCTTGGAAACTTGCCCAGAATCTTGAAGTGAATAAGCTACCACGGTCTGAACTGATAACCAATGGAATACCATGGAGTGAAACAATCCTGGACATATAGAGCGTTGCCAACTGGCTAGCAGTGATCGTTTCTTTGACTGCCAGGAAATGTGCAACTTTGGAAAGCCGGTCAATGACGACAAGAATAGCATCATTACCTTTCTGTGATTTGGGAAATCCAGTGACGAAGTCCATCTCAACATGGTCCCATTTCCATTCAGGAATAGAGATAGGTTGCAGAGTTCCAGCAGGCCTTTGATGATCTGCTTTGATACGACGGCAAACGTCACACTCAGCAACATAACGAGCAATGTCTTGCTTCATATTAGACCACCAGAATCTCTGTCGGATGTCTTGATACATCTTTGTACTACCAGGATGGATACACAGAGGCGTATCATGAGCTTCTTTCATAACTTCCTGTGTCATATCCAGGTTTTTCTCTGCACATGGCACCACTAGGCGGCCCTTGAAGTATAGGGTGCCATCTTCAGCAATGGTGAAGAATGAGGGCTTTCCTTCTGCGAGGTAGCGCTTAATCTTGTAGGCTTCAGAGTCATACTGTTGTAGCCTTTTGATGCTGTCCTCGAGATCTGGTTTAGCAACTAGGGTATTGAGAGAACCCTGGGTAACAACGTGGAGGTTCACCTTGCCAAACTCCTTAGGAGGGGGAATGAGTGCACCCGGAGGAACAATATGGAGGTTCAGCTTCCTGAATTCCTCAACAAGCGAGGGCTGAACTTTGTGAACCTGAAGGTGGTTGCAGTAAGACTTGCGGCTCAAGGCATCAGCCATTACATTAGCCTTGCCTGGCGTATAGGAAATACCCAAGTCAAAGTCTGCAACAAGCTCCATCCATCTCTGCTGGCGGAGGTTCAGATCTGGCTGAGTAAACAGATACTTCAGACTTTGGTGGTCAGTGAAGATCTCGCAACGATTACCGAGAAGGTAATGTCGCCACTGCTTCAGCGCATGAATGACTGCAGCAAGTTCGAGGTCATGAACTGGGTAGTTCTCTTTGTGAGGGCACAATTGTCGAGAGGCATAAGCAATCACTTTGCGGTCTTGCATTAGGACACAGCCTAATCCTTGACGGGAAGCGTCGCAGTAGATGACGAAGTCCTTCTTAGTATCAGGTGGAGCTAGAACTGGAGTAGAGGTCAACTTGTCTTTGAGTGCCTGGAAACTTTCCTGACATTTGTCTGTCCATTGGAACTTGACACCCTTATGCAACAGGTTAGTCAGAGGCCTGGCGATCTTAGAGAAGTTCTCGAGGAATCGACGGCAATAGCTGGCGAGACCGAGAAAACTTCTGACTTGCTTAACGTTCTTGGGAGGAGTCCAATCAAGAATAGCCTGAACTCGTTCAGGGTTGACGGCAATACCATCCTTAGAGATGACATGCCCAAGATAGGTTACTTCCGGTAGCCAGAATTCACATTTGGAGAACTTGGCATATAGTTGATGTTCTCGTAGCTTTTCCAGCACAAGTCGAAGATGTTCCGCATGTTCTTCTTCGTTCTTGGAAAATATCAGGATATCATCCAGATAAACCACGACGAACTTGTCGAGGTAATCCATGAATATGTAGTTCATCAGACGAGAGAAGGTGGCTGGAGCATTGGTTAAACCGAAAGACATGACGGTGTACTCGTATGAACCATAGCGAGTCACGAAGGCGGTCTTTGGGATATCCTCTTCGCGAACACGGATCTGGTGGTAGCCCAACCTCAAGTCGAGCTTAGAGAACACTGACGAACCCGCCAGTTGATCATACAGATCATTGATCCGAGGAAGAGGGTATTTATTCTGAATGGTAGCTTGGTTTATAGGACGGTAGTCTTGAACCAATCGGTTAGTCCCATCCTTCTTCTTGACAAAGAGAGAAGGTGCTCCCCAAGGAGAGCAACTTGGGCGAATGAATCCTTTGCGAAGAGAATTGTCGATTTCCTCCTTAAGCTCAAGGAGTTCATGCGACGGCATCTTGTAGGGTCGCTTGGCTATGGGAGTGGTGCCTGGTTTCAAGTCGATGATGAATTCGACAGCTCTAGCAGGGGGAATCCCCGGAAGTTCTTCAGGGAAGACGTCGAGGAATTCACGCACGACGGGAATGTTTTCAATGCCCTCGAGTGGTGCAGCGTTCAATGCATTCAATGCATAGAGCCTTGCCTCGGCGTTTTGCACCAGATGAGCTTGGTAAGCAACTATTTCATCAGAAGGGTGTAGCAGATGGACGGTCTTAGTGGCGCAAACTATAGAAACAGTATGCGCTTTCAACCAATCCATACCCAAAATGAGGTCGATGTTAGACGACTTCAGGATAATGGGAGAGGCATAGAATTCCAGCCCTTCGATTTCCACGGGGACATCGATGCCAACCAAGGAGGTTTGACACTGTCCCACGGGGGTTTTGACCAATACAGAGGTGTTCATCTCCTCACATTTAACGTCGTGCTTGTATGCAAAATCTTCTGACATGAATGAATGCGATGCACCTGTATCAAATAAAACGGATGCTGGTACTGAATTTACGAGGAGTGTACCCATCACAGTAGCAGGCTGGTCTTGAGCTTCGTTGAGATCAACGTGGTTGGCATAAGCACGACCATAAGGCTTAGCATTGTTGCTGCGGGGCTGGTTGTTACCACGGCCCGTTGCTGGAAGGGCAAGTTGATTCTGATCCTGATGGCAGTCCCTGGCACGGTGACCGGGTTGTCCACACTTGTAGCACAGACCATTATTGGGAGTGGGAACCGGAGCTTGGGATGGTGGAGCTGGAAGTTTTGTCTGCCTAGATGGTGGTGGAGGCAGACGAGGTGCAGCATAGGTGTGCCTTGGGGCAGATGCATTTGGACGGTACATGCTGTTCGGGATCCATATCTTACGCTTCTGTGCGGGCGAACCCGAAGATGAGCCCGTGTCACGGTTGCGCCTGTGAGAGCTCTGGTATTCCTGCAGACCAGTCTCGACATTGATGGCCTTATTCACCAAGGTGGCGAAATCGGCGAAGTCATGCACTAGAACTGCGAGCTTGATGTCAGCTTGTAGTCCATCTCGGAACTTCTCCTGTCTGCGTGCATCAGTTGCAATGTCTTCTTCAGCATAGCGGGACAAGTCCAGAAACTCCCGCTGATAAGCTTCGACAGTTTTGTTGCCTTGGGTGAGGTTGCGAAACTCACGCTTCTTCCGGTCCATGACTCCTTGAGGAATGAAGCGGGCACGGAAAGCAGCTTGGAAGTCTGGCCAGGTGATGATTGTTCCAGCTGGCAGAGTACGCCTGTGGCTGTCCCACCATTGAGCTGCGGGTCCCTTCAAGAAGAAGGAAGCAAAATTGACATAGCTGGCAGGGGCTACATCAGCAGACTCCATCTCATAGGTGATGTCACGGAGCCAGTCATCAGCATCCAGAGGCTGAGTTGAGCTGCGGTAGATGGTTGGGTTGAGGCGTATGAAATCTTGAAGAGTCACTTGAGCTGGCTGCTGGTTCATATTGGGGCGAGGAAACTGAGCCATCATATTTTCCATGAATTAGCGGTTCAGTTCAAACTGTTGGATCATACCAGCCATGTACTCAGGTGGTGGTGGGGCATCGCCACCACGACCACGACCACCTGGTCTAACCATCCTGCTAATATATAACAGGGGTAGTTCAGCATTGAGAAATTTGCAATGACATGAATCATTCATGATGAAACATGCATAATGAAAGGAGCACGATAGCTACTACATAGTAGTCGGCATAACTTTACAAAAGGGGTCATGCATAGAGTTCAGTACATCGAGTTCAGTACATAGGCTAAAACACCATAGGCGGCACACAGGCTCGCGGCGACTGCAACTAATACTAACTAAGCAAGACTACATCAGTCCCAAGAGGTACTGTGGAGGTAATCGTAGCCCGACAGCTGGTAGTGAGGCAACGGATAGCCCTCCACGTCAGCAGACTGGGGGCCGCGGATACTCAGGTGTAGAGCCCGACGCTCAGGTGGCAGAAGAGGACCAAGTGCGGGAGAGTAGCCTCCCACCTCTGGCCAACCAACACCGTGGGGCATCACGGTCCTGGCTGGGTAGATCGCAGTACGCGGTACCTGTCCAGACCGGACAAAGGGGTGCAGCAGCGTCAGAGCACGGTAAAGGTGCTGACGGGTGGTGTACATCTCATGGCGAAGAGCTCGGTTAGCTCGATCCAGCCCATCAGCATGCAGAACCAGGTGCTGATGGTAGAAGGGCTCTCGGGTGATAGTGGAGTAGGCAAAAGTATAGTATCCCTCCGCACCAACATCAGATGCGATAGCAATGTGCCTGAAAGGGGAGGTGTCCAACTCCTGATACTCTCCACGAAGACGTGTCAGAGCAGCATAGGCAGCATCGTGGACAGCCATATCGATGGTCACACCAACACCATGTGCGGTGTGCAGCACAGTAGTGGAGTCGTACTCCCGAGAGTAGAGGTGGACGATGGCACAGTACTGCTCCTGGTTAAAATCCTGGTACTCCTCGTAGACGGTGTACTCAGGGTGCCAGCGATAACCCAGATAGGTCATCATCTCAGCTAGCACCGCAGGTGATCCCGAGGCACCAATGGCCGTCGTGTGGCGCACGACCTGCCTCGAGGGTTCCATCTGAAAGCAAAGACGTTTCAAAGGAGTCAAATGACAGTGTGTGAATTGTTCAAAATACTATTCTGAGAAACAACTATGGCTTATCCATCTTTGGGGTGAACACGGTCACGGGATCCTAGTGTTAAAGTTAGTAAATTCGTTTAACCCGAGTAGAAGAGAGTTCAGAGTCCCAGAGTAAAGGTCGAGGAGTAAAAGATACTAGTACCACCCAATGGCAACGTGGGCCCGTAAGACACACAGCCATGTTAGTAAAAGTTTTGTAATGTCTAGACTCGACTTCGGCCAAGGAGTGTGGAAAGGGGGATTCCTACAGGCAGTCGGCTCTCATACCAACTTGTGACGCCCCCGATTTGACCGTACACTAATCATGCACGCAAATGTGTACGATCACGATCAGGGACTCACGGGAAGATATCACAACACAACTCTACAACATAAATAAGTCATACAAGCATTATAATACAAGCCAGGGGCCTCGAGGGCTCGAATACAATTGCTCGATCATAGACGAGTTAGCGGAAGCAACAATATCTGAACACAGACATAAGGTAAACAAGTTTTGCCTTAAGAAGGCTAGCACAAAGGTAGCAACGATCGAAGAGGCAAGGCCTCCTGCCTGGGACCTCCTAACTACTCCTGGTCGTCGTCAGCGGCCTGCACGTAGTAGTAGGCACCTCCAGTGTCGTAGGTGTCGTCGTCGACGGTGGCTTCTGGCTCCTGGACTCCAATATCTGGTTGCGACAATCAGATAGATAGGAAGGGGGGAAGAGGGAGAGAAGCAACCGTGAGTACTCATCCAAAGTACTCGCAAGCAAGGAGCTACACTACATATGCATGGGTATATGTGTAAAGGGGCATATCAGTGGACTGAACTGCAGAATGCCAGAATTAAAAGGGGGATAGCTAGTCCTGTCGAAGACTACGCTTCTGGACATCTCCATCTTGCAGCATGTAGAAGAGAATAGAGTGAAGTCCTCCAAGTAGCATCGCATAGCATAATCCTACCCGGCGATCCCCTCCTCGTCGCCCTGTTAGAGAGCGATCACCGGGTTGTATCTGGCACTTGGAAGGGTGTATTTTATTCAGTATCCAGTTCTAGTTGTCATAAGGTCAAGGTACAACTCCGGGTCGTCCTTTTACCGAGGGACACGACTATTCGAGTAGATAAACTTCCCTGCAGGGGTGCACCACATAACCCAACACGCTCGATCCCATTTGGCCGGACACACTTTTCTGGGTCATGCCCGGCCTCGTAAGATCAACACGTCGCAGCCCCACCTAAGCACAACAGAGCGGTCAGCACGCCGGTCTAACCCTATGCGCGCAGGGGTCTGGGCCCATCGCCCTATGCACACCTGCACATTGCGTACGCGGCCGGAAGCAGACCTAGCCCCCTTAATACAAGCGCGAGCTTACGGTCCAATGCGGCGCGCGCCACTCAGTCGCTGACGTCAAAAGAGCTTCGGCTGATACCACGACGTCGGGATACCCATAACTACTCCCACGTAGATGGTTAGTGCGTATAGACCAAATGGCCAGACTCAGATCAAATACCCAGAACTCGTTAAGCGTGTTGTTTATCTGCGAACGCCGACCAGGGCCAGGCCCACCTCTCACCTAGGCGGTCTCAACCTGCCCTGTCGCTCCGCCATAAAGTAACAGTCGGGGGCTGTCAGGAACCCAGGCCCACCTCTACCGGGGTGGAGCCACCTGTCCTTCCAGCCCCCTCATCAGAATCACTTGCGGGTACTCAACGAGCCGACCCGACTTTAGTCACCACATGTGTCATGTATATAATGTATATAGTATATACCCGTGATCACCTCCCGAAGTGATCACGGCCCAGTAGTATAGCATGGCAGACGGACAAGAGTGTAGGGCCACTGATGAAACACTAGCATCCTATACTAAGCAGTAGGATAGCAGGTAAGGGTAACAATTGTAGAAACAATGACAGGCTATGCATCAGGATAGGATTATCGGAAAGCAGTAACATGCTACACTACTCTAATGCAAGCAGTATAGAGAAGAGTAGGCGATATCTGGTGATCAAGGGGGGGCTTGCCTGGTTGCTCTGGCAAGTAGGAGGGGTCGTCGACTCCGTAGTCGAACTGGGCAGCAGCAGTGTCGGTCTCGTAGTCTACCGGAGAGAAGAGGGGGAAGAAACAGTAAATACAATGCAAACATAAGCATGACGATGCGTGACATGACAATGAGCGGTGCTAGGGGTGTCCTAACGCGACAGCAGGTGGTATCGGTGAAGGGGGGGAACATCCGGGAGGTATTCCCGATGTTACGCGTTTTTGGACAGACGGACCGGAGGGGGAAAGTTGCTAGTTCGATAGGTTAGGGAGGTGTGGTGGACGAACGGACTGCGTATCCGGATTCGTCTCGTCGTTCTGAGCAACTTTCATATAGAAAACATTTTCATCCGAGTTACGGTTTAAAAGATATGAATTTTCAAAGTTTATTTGAATTTCTGGAATTATTTATATTAAGAAAAATGAATTATGACATCAGCATGAGGCCATGCTGACGTCAGCAAGTCAACAGGTCGGCCGACCAGTCAAACCAGACAGGTGGGTCCAGTAGGACCCACATGTCAGTCTCTGTTATTCAAATATCTATTTAAACTAATCTAACAATATAATTAGAGGGGTGGGCCCCACATGTTAGTGAGTGATTAGTTAAAATAATTATTTTTATTTATAAAACATTTTCTTTTTCTTTTATTTTTGCGGCGGGGCCCGCATGTCAGTGACTGGGCCTGCCCAGTCAGCAGTTGACTGGGTCAACCCAGTCAACTGGGGCCCGTGGGGGCCACTGGCAGGGGCACTGGGGTGGCCCCAGGCCTGCCACGTCGGCGGCCGGCGCCGGAGCAACGCCGGCGACCAAACGCACGGCGGCGCGGCTCGGGAGGGGCGCGGGTTTCACCCACAGTGGGTTTGCGGGGGCGGGGCTGGGCGCGTTCGACGCGGCTCGACGTCGCGCGTCCCACGGCGGTGGTCGGAGGGGCTGAAACGGCCGGAGACGACCGCTACGAGCTCGCCGGCGGCGAGGTGCTACGGGTGCCCGACGGAAGCTGCGTTAGAGCGCGCGAACGGCCGAACTAAGTAGCTAGGCGGGGGCGGCATGGTGCGGTCGGGCTAGTGGGCCTACGCCCGTGACCATTTGGTCACCGGAGACCCGCCGGCGGCGAGCTCCGCGGCGTGGCGATCGGGCGCGCGTGGGGGAGCAGCTACGGAGCGCGAGCGAGCTAACGGAGAGGGGGAGGAGATGCGGGAGCTCACAGCGGAGCTGTAGGGAGTGGCAGCGTGCTCGGGGAGGGCGCGGGGTAGCCGGAATCGGCGACGAACAACGGCGGCCGTAGGTTGAAGACGAGCTCGGGGAGGCCGGTGCAGAGGCGCTCGGCTCGTTCCCGAGGGCGTAGTCGACGTAGTCGACGGCGGGGAGTCGTTCGGGCACGTCGTCGGGGCGATCGGGGCACGGTGGCCGCGAGTTCGACGGTGAACGGCGGCGAGCACGCGCGGGCAGAGGGGATCGAAGGGGAGAGAGAGGTGGATCTGGCGGGGGAGAGGCGCAGAGGCCGAGGGAGTGAGCGGGGTGAGTGGGAGAGAGGCCCGAGGAGGCGGGGGCTGCTGGCACCCTTATCCTCTCCGGCGTCGTTGCCGGCGAGGGGGTCGGGCGGGAGCGCGCCCCTGTTCCGACCCGGTCGGGGGAACA
>NC_057802.1:252790950-252825761 GCF_018294505.1 Triticum aestivum | reverse complement strand
AGGGGGCGAGGGAGGAGAGGTGGGCTTGGCCGGGGTCGGGGGTGCGGGGGTGCGGCCCAGTTTGGGCCGGGGGGGTTCGGTGCAGATGGGCCACGGGTCCAGTGGGGGGGGAAGGCCTGCTCCTTTTTTTTCTTTTCCTGCTCTGTTTCTGTTTTCTGTTTTCTTTTTATTTGCTTGTTTCCTTTTCTGTTATATTTCATTTAAAGTATTTGCATTTTATAAAAAGGAGTTTTCTCCACCATAATTGCCAGTGTATTATTTAGCACCCACAGAACATTTTTGTTTGAGTTTTTGAAAACTTTTATTTTTCACTTTAATTATATTTGAAGTTTGAACTAGGAGTTAGAAAAGGAAGGTGATTCAAATGTGATCAAGCCCTGTTTAGCAACATGATTAGCTTAATCACAGGGAGTTACTGTAGCATGATTCCCACGGTGTTACACATTGATAACGGGATCACATCATTAGCAGAATGATGTGATGGACAAGACCCAATCCTAAGCATAGCACAAGATCGTGTAGTTCGTTTGCTAGAGCTTTTCCAAATGTCAAGTATCATTTCCTTAGACCAAGAGATTGTGCAACTCCCGGATACCATAGGAGTGCTTTGGGTGTGCCAAACGTCACAACGTAACCGGGTGGCTATAAAGGTGCACTACGGGTATCTCCGAAAGTGTCTGTTGGGTTGGCACGAATCGAGACTGGGATTTGTCACTCCGTATGACGGAGAGGTATCTCTGGGCCCACTCGGTAATGCATCATCATAATGAGCTCAATGTGACCAAGTGTTTGGTCACGGGATCATGCATTACGGTACGAGTAAAGTGACTTGCCGGTAACGAGATTGAACAAGGTATTGGGATACCGACGATCGAATCTCGGGCAAGTAACGTACCGATTGACAAAGGGAATTGTATACGGGATTGATTGAATCCTCGACATCGTGGTTCATCCGATGAGATCATCGTGGAACATGTGGGAGCCAACATGGGTATCCAGATCCCGTTGTTGGTTATTGACCGGAGAGTCGTCTCGGTCATGTCTGCATGTCTCCCGAACCCGTAGGGTCTACACACTTAAGGTTCGGTGACGCTAGAGTGGTAGAGATATTAGTATGCGGTTAACCGAAAGTTGTTCGGAGTCCCGGCTGAGATCCCGGACGTCACGAGGAGTTCCGGAATGGTCCGGAGGTAAAGATTTATATATGGGAAGTCCTATTTTGGCCACCGGAAAATGTTCGGGATTTTTCGGTATTGTACCGGGAAGGTTCTAGAAGGTTCCGAAGTGGGGCCCACCTGCATGGGGGACCCACATGAACGTGGGTAGTGGGGGCAAGGCCCCACACCCCTGGTCAAGGCGCACCAAGATCCCACCTTAGAAGGAATAAGATCATATCCCGAAGGGATAAGATCAAGATCCCTAAAAACGGGGGATAACGATCGGTGGGGAAGGGAAATGATGAGATTTCTTTCCCCCACCTTTGCCAACGCCCCAATGGACTTGGAGGGCAAGAAACCAGCCCCCTCCACCCCTATATATAGTGGGGAGGCGCATGGGAGCAGCACAAAAAGCCCCTGGCGCCTCCCTCTCCCTCCCGTGACACCTCTCCCTCTCGCTGAGCTTGGCGAAGCCCTGCCGAGATCCCCGCTGCTTCCACCACCACGCTGTCGTGCTGCTGGATCTCCATCAACCTCTCCCTCCCCTTGCTGGATCAAGAAGGAGGAGACGTCTTCCCCAACCGTACGTGTGTTGAACGCGGAGGTGCCGTCCGTTCGGCGCTCGGTCATCGGTGATTTGGATCACGACGAGTACGACTCCATCAACCCCGGTCACTTGAACGCTTCCGCTCATGATCTACAAGGGTATGTAGATGCACTCTTTTCCCTCTCGTTGCTAGAAGACTCCATAGATTGTTCTTGGTGATGCGTAGAAATTTTTTAATTTCTGCAACGATCTCCAACAGTGGCATCATGAGCCAGGTTTATGCGTAGTTTCTATGCACGAGTAGAACACAAACTTGTTGTGGGCGTAGATGTTGTCAATTTTCTTGCCACTACTAGTCTTATCTTGTTTCGGCGGCATCGTGGGATGAAGCGGCCCGGACCGACCTTACACGTACGCTTACGTGAGATAGGTTCCACCGACTGACATGCACTAGTTGCATAAGGTGGCTAGCGGGTGTCTGCCTCTCCCACTTTAGTCGGATCTGATTCGATGAAAAGGGTCCTTATGAAGGGTAAATAGAAATTGGCATATCACGTTGTGGTTTTACGTAGGTAAGAAACGTTCTTGCTAGAAACCTATAGAAGCCACGTAAAAACATGCAACAACAATTAGAGGACGTCTAACTTGTTTTTGCAGCATATGCCTTGTGATGTGATATGGCCAAAAGGATGTGATGAATGAAATATATGTGATGTATGAGATTGATCATGTTCTTGTAATAGGAATCACGACTTGCATGTCGATGAGTATGACAACCGGCAGGAGCCATAGGAGTTGTCTTTATTTTTGTATGACCTGCGTGTCATTGAATAACGCCATGTAAATTACTTTACTTTATTGCTAAACACGTTAGCCATAGAAGTAGAAGTAATCGTTGGCGTGACAACTTCATGAAGACACGATGATGGAGATCATGATGATGGAGGTCATGGTGTCATGCCGGTGACGAAGATGATCATGGCGCCCCGAAGATGGAGATCAAAAGGAGCAAAATGATATTGGCCATATCATGTCACTATTTGATTGCATGTGATGTTTATCATGTTTTACATCTTATTTGCTTAGAACGACGGTAGCTTAAATAAGATGATCCCTCGCAATAATTTCAAGAAAGTGTTCCCCCTAACTGTGCACCGTTGCGAAGGTTCGTTGTTTCGAAGCACCACGTGATGATCGGGTGTGATAGATTTTAATGTTCGAATACAACGGGTGTAAGCCAGATTTACACACGCAATACACTTAGGTTGACTTGACGAGCCTAGCATGTACAGACATGGCCTCGGAACACGGAAGACCGAAAGGTCGAGCATGAGTCATATAGAAGATACGATCAACATGAAGATGTTCACCGATGTTGACTAGTCCGTCTCACGTGATGATCGGACACGGCCTAGTTGACTCGGATCATGTTTCACTTAGATGACTAGAGGGATGTCTATCTGAGTGGGAGTTCATTGAATAATTTGATTAGATGAACTTAATTATCATGAACTTAGTCTAAAATCTTTACAATATGTCTTGCAGATCAAATGGCCCACGCTAATGTTGCCCTCAACTTCAACGCGTTCCTAGAGAAAACCAAACTGAAAGATGATGGCAGCAACTATACGGACTGGGTCCGGAACCTGAGGATCATCCTCATAGCTGCCAAGAAAGATTATGTCCTAGAAGCACCGCTAGGTGATGCACGCATCCCAGAGAACCAAGACGTTATGAACGCTTGGCAGCAGCGTGCTGATGTTTACTCCCTCGTTCAGTGCGGCATGCTTTACAGCTTAGAACCGGGGCTCCAAAAGCGTTTTGAGCAACACGGAGCATATGAGATGTTCGAAGAGCTGAAAATGGTTTTCCAAGCTCATGCCCGGGTCGAGAGATATGAAGTCTCCGACAAGTTCTTCAGTTGTAAGATGGAGGAAAATAGTTCTGTCAGTGAGCACATACTCAAAATGTCTGGGTTACACAACCGCTTGACTCAGCTGGGAGTTAATCTCCCGGATGACGCGGTCATTGACAGAATCCTTCAGTCGCTTCCACCGAGCTACAAGAGCTTTGTGATGAACTTGAATATGCAGGGGATGGAAAAGACCATTCCTGAGGTATATTCAATGCTGAAATCAGCGGAGGTGGAGATCAAAAAGGAACATCAAGTGTTGATGGTGAATAAAATCACTAAGTTCAAGAAAGGCAAGGGTAAGAAGAACTTCAAGAAGGACGGCAAGGGAGTTGCCGCGCCCGGTAAGCCAGTTGCCGGGAAGAAGCCAAAGAATGGACCCAAGCCTGAGACTGAGTGCTTTTATTGCAAGGGAAGTGGTCACTGGAAGCGGAACTGCCCCAAGTACTTGGCGGACAAGAAGGCCGGCAACACCAAAGGTATATGTGATATACATGTTATTGATGTGTACCTTACCAGCACTCGTAGTAGCTCCTGGGTATTTGATACCGGTGTGGTTGCTCATATTTGTAACTCAAAGCAGGAGCTGCGGAATAAACGGAGACTGGCAAAGGACGAGGTGACGATGCGCGTCGGGAATGGTTCCAAGGTCGATGTGATCGCCGTCGGCACGCTACCTCTACATTTACCTACGGGATTAGTTTTAAACCTCAATAATTGTTATTTAGTGCCAGCTTTGAGCATGAACATTGTATCAGGATCTCGTTTAATTCGAGATGGCTACTCATTTAAATCCGAGAATAATGGTTGTTCTATTTATATGAGAGATATGTTTTATGGTCATGCCCCGCTGGTTAATGGTTTATTCTTAATGAATCTCGAACGTAGTGTTACACATATTCATAGTGTGAATACCAAAAGATGTAAGGTTGATAATGATAGTCCCACATACTTGTGGCACTGCCGTCTTGGTCACATTGGTGTCAAACGCATGAAGAAGCTCCATGCAGATGGACTTTTGGAGTCTCTTGATTACGAATCATTTGACACGTGCGAACCATGGCTCATGGGTAAGATGACCAAGACTCCGTTCTCCGGAACAATGGAGCGAGCAACCAACTTATTGGAAATCATACATACTGATGTGTGCGGTCCAATGAGTGTTGAGGCTCGCGGTGGCTATCGTTATGTTCTCACTCTCACTGATGACTTGAGTAGATATGGGTATGTCTACCTAATGAAAGACAAGTCTGAGACACTTGAAAAGTTCAAGGAATTTCAAAGTGAGGTTGAGAATCAACGTGACAGGAAAATAAAGTTCGTACGATCAGATCGTGGAGGGGAATATTTGAGTCACGAATTTGGCACACACTTAAGGAAATGTGGAATAGTTTCACAACTCACGCCGCCTGGAACACCTCAGCGAAATGGTGTGTCTGAACGTCGTAATCGCACTCTATTGGATATGGTGCGATCTATGATGTCTCTTACCGATCTACCGCTCTCATTTTGGGGCTATGCTTTAGAGAGTGCCGCATTCACTTTAAATAGGGCTCCGTCGAAATCCGTTGAGACGACACCGTATGAATTATGGTTTGGGAAGAAACCTAAGCTGTCGTTTCTAAAAGTTTGGGGATGCGATGCTTATGTCAAGAAACTTCAACCTGAAAAGCTCGAACCCAAGTCGGAAAAATGCGTCTTCATAGGATACCCTAAGGAAACCATTGGGTATACCTTCCACCTCAGATCCGAAGGCAAGATCTTTGTTGCCAAGAACGGGTCCTTTCTGGAGAAAGAGTTTCTCTCAAAAGAAGTAAGTGGGAGGAAAGTGGAACTTGATGAAGTACTACCTCTTGAACCGGAAAGTAGCGTAGCTCAGGAAGATGTTCCTGTGGTGCATGCACTGACTAGAGAGGAAGTTAATGATGATGATGATCAAGGTACTTCGGATCAAGCTCCTACTGAACTTCGTAGGTCCACAAGGACACGTTCCACGCCAGAGTGGTACGGCAACCCTGTCTTGGAAATCATGTTGTTAGACAACGGTGAACCTTCGAACTATGAAGAAGCAATGGCGGGCCCAGATTCCGACAAATGGCTTGAAGCCATGCAATTCGAGATAGGATCCATGTATGAAAACAAAGTGTGGACTTTGACAGACTTGCCCGATGATCAGCGAGTGATAGAAAACAAATGGATCTTTAAGAAGAAGACAGACGCGGATGGTAATGTTACCATCTATAAAGCTCGACTTGTCGCTAAGGGTTATCGACAAGTTCAAGGGGTTGACTACGATGAGACTTTCTCACCCGTAGCGAAGCTGAAGTCCGTCCGAATCATGTTAGCAATTGCCGCATACTATGATTATGAGATATGGCAAATGGACGTCAAAACGGCATTCCTTAACGGCTTTCTTAAGGAAGAATTGTATATGATGCAGCCGGAAGGTTTTGTCAATCCTAAGAATGCTAACAAGGTATGCAAGCTCCAGCGCTCCATCTATGGGCTGGTGCAAGCATCTCGGAGTTGGAACATTCGATTTGATGAGATGATCAAAGCGTTTGGGTTTACACAGACTTATGGAGAAGCCTGTGTTTACAAGAAAGTGAGTGGGAGCTCTATAGCATTTCTCATATTATATGTGGATGACATACTGTTGATGGGAAATGATATAGAATTCTTGGGAAGCATAAAGGCCTACTTGAACAAGTGTTTTTCAATGAAGGACCTTGGAGAATCTGCTTATATATTAGGCATCAAGATCTATAGAGATAGATCAAGAGGCCTCATTGATCTTTCACAAAGTACGTACCTTGACAAGATATTGAAGAAGTTCAATATGGATCAGTCAAAGAAGGGGTTCTTGCCTGTATTGCAAGGTGTGCAATTGAGCACGGCTCAATGCCCGACCACGGCAGAAGATAGAGAAAATATGAGTGTCGTCCTCTATGCCTCGGCCATAGGGTCTATTATGTATGCCATGCTGTGTACCAGACCTGATGTAAACCTTGCCGTAAGTTTGGTAGGAAGGTACCAAAGTAATCCCGGCATGGAACACTGGACAGCGGTCAAGAATATCCTGAAGTACCTGAAGAGGACTAAGGATATGTTTCTCGTTTATGGAGGTGACGAAGAGCTCGTCGTAAAGGGTTACGTCGATGCTAGTTTCGACACAGATCTGGATGACTCTAAGTCACAAACCGGATACGTGTATATTTTGAATGGTGGGGCAGTAAGCTGGTGCAGTTGCAAGCAAAGCGTTGTGGCGGGATCTACATGTGAAGCGGAATACATGGCGGCCTCAGAGGCAGCACAAGAAGCAATCTGGGTGAAGGAGTTCATTACCGACCTAGGAGTTATTCCCAATGCGTCGGGCCCGATGACTCTCTTCTGTGACAACACTGGAGCTATTGCCCTTGCCAAGGAGCCCAGGTTTCACAGGAAGACCAGGCATATCAAGCGTCGCTTCAACTCCATTCGTGAAAATGTTCAAAATGGAGACATAGATATTTGTAAAGTACATACGGACCTGAATGTAGCAGATCCGTTGACTAAACCTCTCCCTAGAGCAAAACATGATCAACACCAGAACTCTATGGGTGTTCGATTCATCACAATGTAACTAGATTATTGACTCTAGTGCAAGTGGGAGACTGTTGGAAATATGCCCTAGAGGCAATAATAAAATGGTCATTATTATATTTCCTTGTTCATGATAATTGTCTATTGTTCATGCTATAATTGTGTTATCCGGAAATCGTAATACATGTGTGAATACATAGACCACAACATGTCCCTAGTGAGCCTCTAGTTGACTAGCTCGTTGATCAACAGATAGTCATGGTTTCCTAACTATGGACATTGGATGTCATTGATAACGGGATCACATCATTAGGAGAATGATGTGATGGACAAGACCCTATCCTAAGCATAGCACAAGATCGTGTAGTTCGTTTGATAGAGCTTTTCCAAATGTCAAGTATCATTTCCTTAGACCATGAGATTGTGTAACTCCCGGATACCATAGGAGTGCTTTGGGTGTGCCAAACGTCACAACGTAACCGGGTGGCTATAAAGGTGCACTACGGGTATCTCCGAAAGTGTCTGTTGGGTTGGCACGAATCGAGACTGGGATTTGTCACTCCGTATGACAGAGAGGTATCTCTGGGCCCACTCGGTAATGCATCATCATAATGAGCTCAATGTGACCAAGTGTTTGGTCACGGGATCATGCATTACGGTATGAGTAAAGTGACTTGCCGGTAACGATATTGAACAAGGTATTGGGATACCGACGATCGAATCTCGGGCAAGTAACGTACCGATTGACAAAGGGAATTGTATACGGGATTGATTGAATCCTCGACATCGTGGTTCATCCGATGAGATCATCGTGGAACATGTGGGAGCCAACATGTGTATCCATATCCCGCTGTTGGTTATTGACCGGAGAGTCGTCTCGGTCATGTCTGCATGTCTCCCGAACCCGTAGGGTCTACACACTTAAGGTTCGGTGACGCTAGAGTTGTAGAGATATTAGTATGCGGTTAACCGAAAGTTGTTCGGAGTCCTGGATGAGATCCCGGACGTCACGAGGAGTTCTGGAATGGTCCGGAGGTAAAGATTTATATATGGGAAGTCCTATTTTGGCCACCAGAAAATGTTCGGGATTTTTCGGTATTGTACCAGGAAGGTTCTAGAAGGTTCCGAAGTGGGGCCCACCTGCATGGGGGACCCACATGAACGTGGGTAGTGGGGGCAAGGCCCCACACCCCTGGTCAAGGCGCACCAAGATCCCACCTTAGAAGGAATAAGATCATATCCCGAAGGGATAAGATCAAGATCCCTAAAAAGGGGGGATAACAATCGGTGGGGAAGGGAAATGATGGGATTTCTTTCCCCCACCTTTGCCAACGCCCCAATGGACTTGGAGGGCAAGAAACCAGCCCCCTCCACCCCTATATATAGTGGGGAGGCGCATGGGAGCAGCACAAAAAGCCCCTGGCGCCTCCCTCTCCCTCCCGTGACACCTCTCCCTCTCGCTGAGCTTGGCGAAGCCCTGCCGAGATCCCCGCTGCTTCCACCACCACGCCGTCGTGCTGCTGGATCTCCATCAACCTCTTCCTCCCCTTGCTGGATCAAGAAGGAGGAGACGTCTTCCCCAACCATACGTGTGTTGAACGCGGAGGTGCCGTCCGTTCGGCGCTCGGTCATCGGTGATTTGGATCACGACGAGTACGACTCCATCAACCCCGTTCACTTGAACGCTTCCGCTCGTGATCTACAAGGGTATGTGGATGCACTCTTTTCCCTCTCGTTGCTAGAAGACTCCATAGATTGTTCTTGGTGATGCGTAGAAATTTTTTAATTTCTGCAACGATCTCCAACAATCGCCGTCGGCACACTACCTCTACATCTAGCTTCGGGATTAGTTTTAGACCTGAATAATTGTTATTTGGTGCCAGCGTTAAGCATGAACATTATATTTGGATCTTGTTTGATGCGAGACGGTTATTCATTTAAATCCGAGAATAATGGTTGTTCTATTTATATGAGTAATATATTTTATGGTCATGGACCCTTGAAGAGTGGTCTATTTTTGTTGAATCTCGATAGTAGTGACACACATATTCATAATATTGAAGCCAAAAGATGCAGAGTTGATAATGTTAGTGCAACTTATTTGTGGCACTGCCGTTTGGGTCATATTGGTGTAAAGCGCATGAAGAAACTCCATTCTGATGGACTTTTGGAATCACTTGATTATGAATCACTTGGTACTTGCGAACCATGCCTCATGGGCAAAATGACTAAAACTCCGTTCTCCAGAACAATGGAGCGAGCAACAGATTTGTTGGAAATCATACATACTGATGTATGTGGTCCGATGAATATTGAGGCTCGCGGCGGGTTTCATTATTTTCTCACCTTCACAGATGATTTGAGAAGATGTGGGTATATCTACTTGATGAAACATAAGTCTGAAACATTTGAAAAGTTCAAAGAATTTCAGAGTGAAGTGGAAAATCATCGTAACAAGAAAATAAAGTTTCTGCGATCTGATCGTGGAGGAGAATATTTGAGTTACGAGTTTGGCCTTCATTTGAAACAATGCGGAATAGTTTCACAACTCACGCCACCTGGAACACCACAGCGTAATGGTGTATCCGAACGTCGTAACCGCACTTTATTAGATATGGTGCGATCTATGATGTCTCTTACTAATTTACCGCTATCATTTTGGGGTTATGCTTTAGAGACGGCTGCATTCACGTTAAATAGGGCACCATCTAAATCTGTTGAGACGACACCTTATGAACTGTGATTTGGCAAGAAACCCAAATTGTCATTTCTTAAAGTTTAGGGCTGCGATGCTTATGTGAAAAAGCTTCAACTGTATAAGCTCGAACCCAAATCGGAGAAATGTGTCTTCATAGGATACCCAAAGGAGACTGTTGGGTACACCTTCTACCACAGATCCGAAGGCAAGACATTCGTTGCTAAGAATGGATCCTTTCTAGAGAATGAGTTTCTCTCGAAAGAAGTGAGTGGGAGGAAAGTAGAACTTGATGAGGTAACTGTACCTGCTCCCTTATTGGAAAGTAGTTCATCACATAAATCAGTTCCTGTGACTACTACACCAATTAGTGAGGAAGCTAATGATGATGATCATGTAACTTCAGATCAAGTTACTACTAAACCTCATAGGTCAACCGGAGTAAGATCCGCACCAGAGTGGTACGGTAATCCGGTTCTGGAGGTCATGTTACTTGACCATGACGAACCTACGAACTATGAGGAAGCGATGATGAGCCCAGATTCCGCGAAATGGCTTGAGGCCATGAAATCTGAGATGGGATCCATGTATGAGAACAAAGTGTGGACTTTGGTTGACTTGCCCGATGATCGGAAAGCCATAGAGAATAAATGGATCTTCAAGAAGAAGACTGACGCTGACGGTAATGTTACTGTCTACAAAGCTCGACTTGTTGCGAAAGGTTTTCGACAAGCTCAAGGAGTTGACTACGATGAGACCTTCTCACCCGTAGCGATGCTTAAGTCCGTCCGAATCATGTTAGCAATTGCTGCATTTTATGATTATGAAATTTGGCAAATGGATGTAAAGACTGCATTCCTGAATGGATTTCTAGAAGAAGAGTTGTATATGATGCAACCCGAAGGTTTTATCAATCCAAAGGATGCTAACAAAGTGTGTAAGCTCCAGCGATCCATTTATGGACTGGTGCAAGCATCTCGGAGTTGGAATAAATGTTTTGATAGTGTGATCAAAGCATATGGTTTTATACAGACTTTTGGAGAAGCCTATATTTACAAGAAAGTGAGTGGGAGCTCTGTAGCATTTCTAATATTATATGTGGATGACATATTGTTGATTGGAAATGATATAGAATTTCTGGATAGCATAAAAGGATACTTGAATAAGAGTTTTTCAATGAAAGACCTCGGTGAAGCTGCTTATATATTGGGCATCAAGATCTATAGAGATAGATCAACACACTTAATTGGAATTTCACAAAGCACATACCTTGATAAAGTTTTGAAGAAGTTCAAAATGGATCAAGCAAAGAAAGGGTTCTTGCCTGTGTTACAAGGTGTGAAATTGAGTCAGACTCAATGCCCGACCACTGCGGAAGATAGAGAGAAAATGAAAGTCATTCCCTATGCTTCAGCCATAGGTTCTATCATGTATGCAATGTTGTGTACCAGACCTGATGTGTGCCTTGCTATTAGTTTAGCAGGGAGGTACCAAAGTAATCCAGGAGTGGATCACTAGACATCGGTCAAGAACATCCTGAAATACCTGAAAAGGACTAAGGATATGTTTCTCATTTATGGAGGTGACAAAGAGCTCGTCGTAAATGGTTACGTCGATGCAAGCTTTGACAATGATCCGGATGACTCTAAGTCACAAACCGGATACGTATTTATATTGAACGGTGGAGCTGTCAGTTGGTGTAGTTCTAAGCAAAGCATCGTGGCGGGATCTACGTGTGAAGCGGAGTACATAGCTGCTTCAGAAGCAGCAAATGAAGGAGTCAGGATGAAGGAGTTCATATCCGATCTAGGTGTCATACCTAGTGCATCGGGTCCAATGAAAATATTTTGTGACAATACTGGTGCAATTGCCTTGGCAAACGAATCCAGATTTCACAAGAGAACCAAGCACATCAAGAGACGCTTCAATTCCATCCGCGATCAAGTTAGGGAGGGAGACATAGAGATTTGCAAGATACATACGGATCTGAATGTTGCAGACCCGTTGACTAAGCCTATCTCAAGACTCCATGGGTGTTAGAATCATTACTATGTAATCTAGATTATTGACTCTAGTGCAAGTGGGAGACTGAAGGAAATATGCCCTAGAGGCAATAATAAAGTTGTTATTTATATTTCCTTATATCATGATAAATGTTTATTATTCATGCTAGAATTGTATTAACCGGAAACTTAGTACATGTGTGAATACATAGACAAACAGAGTGTCACTAGTATGCCTCTACTTGACTAGCTCGTTGAATAAAAGATGGTTAAGTTTCCTAGCCATAGACATGAGTTGTCATTTGATTAACGGGATCACGTCATTAGAGAATGATGTGATTGACTTGACCCATTCCATTAGCTTAGCACTTGATCGTTTAGTTTGTTGCTATTACTTTCTTCATGACTTAAAAATGTTCCTATGACTATGAGATTATGCAACTCCTGAATACCGAAGGAACACTTAGTGTGCTATCAAACGTCACAACGTAACTGGGTGATTATAAAGATGCTCTACAGGTGTCTCCGATGGTGTTTGTTGAGTTGGCATAGATCGAGATTAGGATTTGTCACTCCATGTTTCGGAGAGGTATCTCTGGGCCCTCTCGGTAATGCACATCACTATAAGCCTTGCAAGCAATGTGATTAATGAGTTAGTTGCGGGATGATGCATGATGACCCACAAGTGTAGGGGATCTATCATAGTCCTTTTGATAAGTAAGAGTGTCGAACCCAACGAGGAGCAGAAGGAAATGACAAGCAATTTTTTGTAAGGTATTCTCTGCATGCACCGAAATTATCGGTAACAGATAGTTTTGTGATAAGGTAATTTGTAACGGGCAACAAGTAATGAAAGTAAACAAGGTGCAGCAAGATGGCCCAATCCTTTTTGTAGCAAAGGACAAGCCTGGACAACCTCTTATATGAAGGAAAACGCTACCGAGGACACATGGGAATTATTGTCAAGCTAGTTTTCATCACGCTCATATGATTCGCGTTCGTTACTTTGATAATTTGATATGTGGGTGGACCGGTGCTTGGGTACTACCCTTTCTTGGACAAGCATCCCACTTATGATTAACCCCTCTTGCAAGCATCCGCAACTACAAAAGAAGTATTAAGGTAAACCTAACCATAGCATGAAACATATGGATCCAAATCAGCCCCTTACGAAGCAACGCATAAACTAGGGTTTAAGCTTCTGTCACTCTAGCAACCCATCATCTACTTATTACTTCCCAATGCCTTCCTCTAGGCCCAAACAACGGTGAACTGTCATGTAGTCGACGTTCACATGACACCACTAGAGGAAAGACAACATACATCTCATCAAAATATCGAATGAATACCAAATTCACATGACTACTTATAGCAAGACTTCTCCCATGTCCTCAGGAACAAACGTAACTACTCACAAATCATATTCATGTTCATAATCAGAGAGGTATTAATATGCATAAAGGATCTGAGCATATGATTTCCACCAAATAAACCAACTAGCATCAACTACAAGGAGTAATCAACACTACTAGCAACCCACAGGTACCAATCTGAGGTTTTTGGACAAAGATTGGATGCAAGAGATGAACTAGGGTTTTAGAGGAGATGGTTCGGGTGAAGATGTTGATGGAGATTGACCCCCTCCCGCTGAGAGGATCGATGGTGATGACGATGGTGATGATTTCCCCCTCCCGGAGGGATGTTTCCCCGGCAGAACAGCTCCGCCGGAGCCCTAGATTGGTTCCGCCAAGGTCCCGCCTCGTGGCGGCGGTGTTTCTTCCCGAAAGCTTCCTCCTGATTTTTTCCAGGGTGAAAGACTTCATATAGCAGAAGATGGGCACCGGAGGCCTGCCAGGGGGGCCATGAGACAGGGGGCGCGCCTAGGGGGTAGGGCGCGGCTCCCACCCTCGTGGCCAGGGTGTGGGCCCCCTCTGGTTGATTCTTTCACCAGTATTTTTTATTAATTCCAAAACGTGCCTCCGTGAAGTTTCAGGACTTTTGGAGTTGTGCAGAATAGGTCTCTAATATTTACTCCTTTTCCAGCCCAGAATTCCAACTGCCGGCATTCTCCCACTTCGTGTAAACCTTGTAAAATAAGAGAGAATAGGCATAAGTATGGTGACATAATGTGTAATAACACCCCATAATGCAATAAATATCGATATAAAAGCATGATGCAAAATGGACGTATCAACTCCCCCAAGCTTAGACCTTGCTTGTCCTCAAGCGGAAACCGATAACGAAAAATATGTTCACATGTTTAGAGATAGAGGTGTCGATAAAATAAAATACGGACATGAGGGCATCATGCTCATTCTTATAACAGCAACATATATAAATATATTCATATGATTTCTTATGCTCAAGTAATAATCTATTCACAATGTCAAGTATGAATCAGAAACTTCATTGATAACTATCATCTCGGTCACTGAAGCAATTGCAATTTATCATAACATCAGAAAGAGTCAATATAAGAGCTTTTCAGCAAGTCCACATACTCAACTATCATTTAGTCTTTCACAATTGCTAACACTCACGCAATACTTATGGTTATGGAGTTTTAATCAGACAGAGAGAAAGATAGGGGCTTATAGTGTTGCCTCCCAACCTTTTACCTCAAGGGTAATGTCAACAATAATAGTTCATGCTAACTCACATATATATATATATATATATATCAGGATATTTCCAACACATGTGCTTGCCAAAGGATAAAATATAAAAAGGAAAGGTGAAGATCACCATGACTCTTGTACAGGGTACAAGACAAGAATAAAAGATAGGCCCTTCGCAGAGGGAAGCAGAGGTTGTCATGTGCTTTTATGGTTGGATGCACGAAATCTTAATGCAAAAGAACATCACTTTATATTGCCACTTGTGATATGGACCTTTATTATGCAGTCCGTCGCTTTTATTGCTTCCACATCACAAGATCGTATAAAGCTTATTTTCTCCACACTAATAAATCATACATATTTAGAGAGAATTTTTTTATTGCATGCAACAATGACAACTTACTTGAAGGATCTTACTCAATCCATAGGTAGATATGGTGGACTCTCATGGCAAAACTGGGTTTAAGGATATTTGGAAGCACAAGTAGTACCTCTACTTGGTGCAAAGAATTTGGCTAGCATGAGGGGGAAAGGCAAGCTCAACATGTTGGATGATCCATGACAATATACTTTATTTCAGATATAAGAAAACATAACCCATTACGTTGTCTTCCTTGTCCAACATCAACTCTTTAGCATGTCATATTTTAATGAGTGCTCACAATCATAAAAGATGTCCAAGATAGTATATTTATATGTGAAAACCTCTCTTTCTTTATTACTTCCTATTAATTGCAACGATGACCAAAACTATGTTTGTCAACTCTCAACAACTTTTATTCATCATACTCTTTATATGTGAAGTCATTACTCTCCATAAGATCAATATGATCTCTTTATTTCTTTTTATTATTTCTATTCCTTTTATTCCCTCACGATCATAGGAAGATAATCAAGCCCTTGACTCAACACTAATCTTTATTATATATAGCTCACGGACTCGATTACATAGAAGGATCATAAAGCAAAACTCAAAACTAAATCATACTAAACTTTATTCTACTAGATCAAGATATTACTGTCGGATTTTGGGTTTTGGCAAAACCCTTGAGGTTCGAACACTAGGGTGCGCACGAAGATCTCTCCCTCCCCCTAGCTCGCTCTCGCAACGATTGTCACGCCTAGCGCATCGAACCCAAAGAGCAAGGAGACACAAGAGTTTATACTGGTTCGGGCCACCGATGTGGTGTAATACCCTACTACAGTGTGGTGTGTGGTGGATTGCCTCTTGGGCTGAGGATGAACAGTTACAGGGGAAGAACTGCCTCCTGAGGAGAGGTGTTCTTGTGCTTGGTAAACTTGTGTGGTTGAGGATGATCTGAGTGATTCCCCCTCTATGGTGGTGGCTAGCACTATTTATAGAGGCCCTGGTCCTCTCCCCAAATATTGAGCGGGAAGGGATCCAACAACGGCCAAATTCGAAGGGAGACAACTAGTACAAGTTATCCTGACTAAAGGTGGTCTTCGCCTACCAAAGGCTCTGGTGGTGACGCCGTCTTGGGCTCCACGGTGACCTCCGTCCCGTCGTCCTGCTGGTCTTGGTCTCGTTGCACCGATATGGAAACCTTTGTCTGATGCCTCGGGACCCTTCGCCTACGCTTGCCTCTTTAGCACCAAAGAGGAAACGAGGACACTGCGCGCGCTGGCGCCCGCCTGGCTCCAGTCGTCATGGCTTGCGTCACAGAAACCTCGTGAGGTGTCCCTTGCCTTGATCTCTCCGCCCCTCGCGAGCCAGCCTGGTGAGGCCGCCCCTGAGGAGGTCTTGCATCGTCCGCCTCGCGAGGCTTGGCCCGTCGCGAGGGTCTTGAGTGTTTGCTGGTGAAGATGGGTCGTACAGGGCCGCTGGTGGAGCCACGCTGTGGGCCGCAAGCAGGCAAGTCTGGGGACTCCCGTCCCCAGGACGCCGACAGTAGCCCCCAGGCCCAAGGCGCGCTCGGACTTGGCTTCGAGGCGAAGCCAAAGGGTAAGTGCGGAGCGCCGCGGGCCCCAACAGCCTGCGGCCCCGCTTGACGCGTGGCGATTGATTGGACGTGGGCATCTCCGCTTTCCCACGCTGCCTCGGCAACTGCCCGACTTGACAAGTCCCTGCTGCATGTAGAGAAAAATCATCATTACCTGTGATCATGGGGATCGCCGGTTGGCCTCCTCCGCTATAAATGAGGAGGGGGCGGAGCCCCCATCGCTCATCTCTTCCTGCTCCGCTCGCTTCTTCTTCCTCGCTCCATTGCTAGTAGCGACCCCCATGGCGCCTATTCGGAGGTTCTCGGCCGCAGAGAAGGGAAAACCCCCCCGCGACGAGCCCGGGCCACTTCCGCCAAAGAAGAGGCCGGGCCACCGCCGCGACATGGTCGTGAGGCCGGAGGTGTCGAGGCCTTGGTGCGAGCGGCCTCCTCCCAGGTACCCGCTGCCTTTGTACGCCCAAGCTGAGGGCTCCGAGGGGAGGGGCGACGAGCGCCGTCGCCCGCGCCAGGGCCGTGGTCGCCGCGCCGTGATGACGCACGCCGTCGCCCCAGGAGTCCACGCCGCGGACTCCTTGCGCGAACTCATGATGTGGGTAGCGATGCCTACGCGCGTTTGGATCCGCTTCCCGCAATTCTTCTCCGACGAGATGCCGCCGAGGGGCCCCCTTGAGCTTTGGCTGCAGCACGCCGACTGCGACGCCCCGGCGACTGGAGCGGAGGTGGAAGCTGTTTCCCAGGGCAAGATCTTCATGACTCGCGGCTGGGGTAAGGTCGCCTGGGTTTGCCGCGCGGAAGGCGCCCTCGCCATCCACTTCAAGTACGACGGCGCCTCCAGGATGTTCTTCAAGGTCTTCGACATGAAAGGCCGCCGCTTGGTGTGCTGCCCTGGAGAGGGTCGTCGGAGCGGCGCAGCGGCCAGCGCCGAGCTTGCCGCTGGCTTCGCCAGCAGCAGCGGTGGCGCTTGGGAGTCCGGCGACTCTCCCGAGCCCTACGAGACCCCAGAGACGAGCGACGACAGCTACGTGCCTCCAAGCTCTCGCCGAGCCCGGAGCAAGGCGGCAGCGTCCGGCCGCCGCCGTCGCTGATCTGGATGGGGTTGGCGCCGGCCTCCCGTGGCCCACTGTTGATGATGGCGTCGGCTGCCCTGGCGCGTGTAGATAGAGCTCCTAGGAACTCCCTTCTTTTTGTTCCCTGCGAGGAGTCGAAATGGACCTCGTGGGGGCGTGTAAAGGGTCTGTAATGTCTTCTGTTCATATTATCCCTATTATGAAAATTTGCGAAGGCATGTCTTGTTTCGGCTCGGTCTCCCCTTTCCAACCCCACGACAGCTTGGTGTTCTACGCCGACAGGTCCCGGTCCCCAGGCAGGCTGCGGCCGTTGCTGGTATGCCAGGTCGCGATGCCGTGGTCAAGGCCAGGAGGTGAGCGGCCCGAGCTCTAGTAAGAGCTCCCGAGGCGCGATGCTCAAGAGGTCCCCCTTAGCGCTCAAGCAACTACCGAGAGGCATGAAAGGGTGGCGATGTTGTCGTAACAAGGCTGCCACAGGTGAGGATCCTATGGTGTAGCGCTGGGTCGATCCCGGCGCGAGACTTGTCTTCGCATTCCGGAGCTGGTTCCTTGTGTTGCACCAGACTTGTGCGTCGACTACTGTTGGGTAGCTAGGTTAGGCCCGTGCGAGCCTCCCCCTCTTCCCCACGCTCTTCTGTGTGCTCTGCATCCTCAGGTCCCGGCTCTCGAGCGAGCTCAGCCGCCGCTGGTATGCCAGGTCGCGATGCCGTGGTCAAGGCCAGGGGGTGAGGGCTGGAGAGCCAGTAAGAGCTCCTGAGTCGCGATGCTCAGGAGCCCCCTTTTAATGTGCAAGCGAATCGCATGGGAGAAGAAGGAGCCCGTGGTACCGCCCGCTGTCGTCCTCAGGAGGTCCCTACAGGTTAGCACGAGGAGGGACATAGATCGCCACGATGATTGTCGGTCTGCCGCAGGTCGCTCTGCAAGAAGGCGAAGGCACTGAGGGCCTGGTGAGGTGGCATGCGCGAGGCGTGCCGCGAGCCAGAGCTCGATCACTCAGATTTGTCGATGTTACAGGGACGGACCCGAGCACAAGCGCCGTGCCAGCATGTGTAGCTCCCGTGGTGGGTGCAATCAAGTAGGTGATAACCATAGATAGATTATGCATGAAAAGCAGACTAGTTTAGGTAAATGCAAGAACGATTCATGCCACCGGGACGGACTCGAGCGGCCTGGGGATAACGCAGCCCGAGGGGCGCTCCCAACAGAGTAAGCTAAAGATGCAAAAGGATACATGCCGCAAGGACATGCCCACGCGGCCTGGGAATGATGCAGCCCGAGGGGCGCTCCCAGCTAAATAAACTTGGAAAATGTCACCTGGTTTCGTTGTCGAAGGGATGATGGGGTAGCTGAAGATGCGTGGCGGAGGGGTTGCTTCTCATGAGCCACCGGAGCCCTGAGCCTCGAGAGGCTCTGGGGGGTCCGGGTGGTTCCTTGAAGACCGTCTCCATCTCCTCCAGGACTGCGTGATGCCTGGCCTCCTGAGCCGCCAGGACGCTCCGCAGGTTGCGCTGATAGGCGGCCACCATGCTCGGCAGGCCAAATGGCATGCGAACATAGCTGTGAGGTGGGCCCTCGCAATGTCCCACGCGCGAAGGCCAGAAGAGCTCCTGAGATGCGGCCCTGTTGAGCCCTGGGATGTCGATGCAGACGCGCAGCCCGCCATCCTTGTTTGGATGGGGAGCTGCGCCAGGTGGGCGGCGGTCGCCGCACATGGCTCTTGCTTCTTGAAGCTCTTGGGTAGTCTTGGTGATGAACTCCTGAACACCAGGCGCTCCTCGCCCGGTGCCCTCCTGAGGGAAATGTGCCGCAAAGCACGCCTCCACGTGGTGCCCGAGTGCCTCCCTCGTGATGTTGGCTAGGTCTGAGGCCCTCAAAAGAGAGCACCCGAGCCTCGCCCGAGGAGAGCGCCGGCCGCGTCTTCCTATGCGAGGGAGGGAGGCGCCCCAGGCGTGGGCACCGATCCGGATGTGGCACCGCTAGAGGCGCCGCTCCCCTAAGGCCCTGTACGGAGTAGCTGCTTCTTCTTCTTGGGGATGGCCTCAGGAGGGTACTGCGCGCTCTCGTTGTTTGGGTCTTCGATTGCTGCGGCCTGAAAGGCGCGCTCGAGGGAGTACACCGCATCTCTTTCTTCGCAGGGGACTGTGATGATCCCGCCGCTCCTTGGCATCTTGAGGACGTTGTAGCCGTGGTGGGTCACTGCCATGAACTTTGCCAGCGCTGGGTACCCAAGGATGGCATTGTACGATAGACGGATGTGGGCGACGTCGAAGTCAATGAGCTCGGTGTGGTAGTTGTCGCGCTGTCCGTAGGTGACAGAGAGGCGGACCTGCCCTATCGGGGTGGTGGAGCCGTCGGTTACTCCTAAGAAGGGCTTGGTGGGCTGAAGCTGATCGTATGGCACTTGGAGGCTATCGAATGTCTTGACGGACAGGACGTTAAGCCCTGCACTGCCGTCAATGAGGGTCTTGGTGACTTGTACGTTGCTGATGACGGGTGAATAGAGCATCGGGAGGGCGCCAGCGGTGGCTGCGCACTTGAGCTGGTCCGCCGAGCTGAACGTGATGGCACACTTGGACCACCGAAGAGGGCGTGTGGCCTCAAGCCTGGGAAGGGCTGCGTTCACCTCGCAAGCAAACTTCTTAAAGATGCGCTGAGAGGCCGGGGCTTGAGCTCCGCCCAAGATGCAGGCGATGGCGCGCGGTTCCTGGAAGCCCCCAGCCCCCTCGTCCTGAAGGTGGTCGTCGTTCCTTCTTGGTGGTGGCGGCAGCGGAGGAAGACCGGCATTGCCCTGATGGCGATCCTCGCGAGGCTGATCCCTCCAGGCGCCCTCACGAGGCTGGTCCTGCTAGCGGTCCTCGCGAGGCCGGTCGCGCCACTCCTGACGTGGGCCGCGATCGTCCTAGCGTCCTCCACCTCGTCCTCCTCCTCGGCCGTAGCCCCGATTGTTGCGCTCGGGGCGTCGACCGAAGCGTCCATCTCGAATGGCCCTAAGCTCTTGACAGTCGTTGGTGTTGTGGCTGTGTACATTGTGGAAGGCGCAGAATGGCCGACTGCTCTTGGACGACTCGGGATGGTCCCGGCCGCGCTTCGTATCTGGCTCCGCTGCGAGCACGGCTACTCCCTTGCGCTTCACGTCCTTGGCCTTGGCTTTATTCTCCTCCAGGTCGGCAGCCGGGAGCTCGAGGAGGGAAAGGCGCCCCTCCTCAGCTCTTGCGCACTTGGTCGCCAGGTTGAACAACTCCAGAGCCGTGCATAGCTCCTCGTGGATGGCGAGCTCCTCCTTCATCTTGACGTCGCGGACGCCATCAGAAAACGCCGAAATGATGGCCTCGTCCGTGACCTTGGGGATCTTGAGGCGAACGTTGTTGAAGCACTGGATGTACTTTTGCAGGGTCTCTCCTGCCTGCTGCCTGACACGGCGTAGGTCGCCCACGGCTAGGGGGCGGTCGCGCGTGCACTGGAAGTTGGCGATGAAGCGGACGCGCATCTCGTCCCAGGAGGAGATCGAGCCCGGGGGCAGTTCAGGAGCCACGAGTGAGCGCCATCCTTGAGAGCCATGGGGAACCAGTTCGCCATGACTTTTTCGTCGCCATTGGCTGCCTCGATGCTCAGCTCGTAGAGCTGCCGGAACTCCGCAGGGTCGGGGTGCCGTCGTAGCGAGGGGGCAGGTCTGGCTTGAACTTACCCGACCAAGCGACGCTACACAGCTCCGGAGTGAAGGTGCGGCAGCCTGCCGTGGCCACCGGGGCCCTTTGCAGAGGTGGGGCCTGCCCTTGGTGCCCGCGCACCACCACAGCAGGTGGCACGCGGTCTTGTCGCGGTAGCGCTGGGAGTGCGGGAGCATTCTCTTGCGGTCGGGGAACTTCTTGGCAGCTTCCTTCTTCTCGCGCGGGCGCCCGACGCGGTGGGTCACGCCAGGGGGCCGCGTGCCTTGGCGCCAGGGCGCCGTCTTGGTGCGGAGGTGGTGGAGGCGCTTCGTGAGCCACGTCGCCCGCAGCTGGCGGAGGGTGAGGTAGCGAGAGGGATGGCGCGGGGGAGCCCCCTGCGGCGCTGACGAGCTCGGCGATGCGGTCCAGCCAGTCCTCGTAGAGGTCGTCGACTGGGCGGTAGCACAGGAGTTCGCGCGCCATGAGCAGCACGGCCTGCGCGTCGGTGGGAGCGCGACGAGCATGGGACGACGAGCTGGTTGGGGTCAGCGACGGAGTGGCGGTGCGGCCATCCCGCCGCACCGAGGGGTGCAGCGAGGACACTTGCTGCTCGTTTCTCGCCGGGCCGGTGGCGGCGTTGGCGGCGGGTGACAGAGAACGACGGGGAGGCCCGCCGACGGGGGCAGTCTGAGCGACACGGGCGGCGAGGGTGGCCCGGCGCTCAGCGCGGGCTCGGCGCGCGTCTGACATGGTCGCAGTGGAACGGTGGAACACAGATTGGCGGAAGGAAAGCTTCGGCGCACCCCTACTTGGCGCGCCAAATGTCGGATTTCGGGTTCCGGGAAAACCCTTGAGGTTCGAACACTGGGGTGCGCAAGAAGATCTCTCCCTCCCCCTAGCTCGCTCTCGCAACAATCGTCAGGCCTAGCGCGTCGAACCCAAAGAGCAAGGAGACACAAGAGTTTATACTGGTTTGGGCCACCGATGTGGTGTAATGCCCTACTCCAGTGTGGTGTGTGGTGGATTGCCTCTTGTGCTGAGGATGAACAGTTACAGGGGAAGAACTGCCTCCTGAGGAGAGGTGTTCTTGTGCTTGGTAAACTTGTGTGGTTGAGGATGATCTAAGTGATCCCCCCTCTATGGTGGTGGCTAGCACTATTTATAGAGGCCCTGGTCCTCTCCCCAAATATTGAGCGGGAAGGGATCCAACAAAGGCCAAATTCGAAGGGAGACAACTAGTACAAGTTATCCTGACTAAAGGTGGTCTTCGCCTGCCAAAGACTCTGGTGGTGACGCCGTCTTGGGCTCCACGGTGACCTCCATCCCGTCGTCCTGCTGGTCTTGGTCTTGTTGCACCGATATGGAAACCTTTGCCTGATGCCTCGGGACTCTTTGCCTACGCTTGCCTCTTTAGCACCAAAGAGGAAACGAGGACACTGCGCGCGCTGGCGCCCGCCTGGCTCCAGTCGTCATGGCTTGCATCATAGAAACCTCGCGAGGTGTCCCTTGCCTTGATCTCTCCGCCCCTCGCAAGCCAGCCTGGTGAGGCCGCCCCTGAGGAGGTCTTGCGTCGTCCGCCTCGCGAGGCTTGGCCCCTCGCGAGGGTCTTGAGTGTTTGCTGGTGAAGATGGGCCGTACAGGGCCGCTGGTGGAGCCACGCCGTGGGCCGCAAGCAGGCAAGTCTGGGGACCCCCGTTCCCAGGACGCCGACAATTACTAAAAGGATCAAACTAAGAAAACGGTAAAGATAGGAGTGTGATGGTGATACGATACTGGGGCACCTCCCCCAAACTTGGCAGTTGCCAAGGGGAGTGCCCATACCCATGTGTTTATGTCCCCTTCTTCGGGGGTGGTGATGGTGATGATGAAGATAATTGTGCCTTAAGCTTTTTCATATTGTAATTGAGAAGAGCAATTTCCTCCTCAAATGAGCATCCTCCTCATCATCCGTAGTTCGACCACAAGGAGATAGGTCCCCATAGGTCTTTGGGTCAGCAATGAGATGTGTGACGTAGCTCTCTCCGTCGGAGTCTTGAGATGACATCTTGCTCTAAATCTGCTATAGAAACAGCTCGAAGCAAAAAACAGAGGATATTTGCATGGTACGGTGGTCAAAACCTTCGGGAGATTATATAATGAATTTTTACCGACCAAAATAAGTATCGTGCAAGAAAATGGAGTCCGGAGAGCACACGAGGTGCCCACGAGGCAGGGGGCGCGCCCAGGGGGTAGGGCGCACCCTCCACCCTCGTGGACGCCTCGTGTCCTTCCCGGACTACTTCTTATATTCCTATTTTCTTAAATATTCCAAAACTGAGAAAAATTACCATTAGAACTGTTTTGGAGTCGGTTTACTTACCGTACCACATATCTATTCCTTTTCGGAGTCTAAAATGTTCTGGAAGGTGTCCCTTATGTAATCCTCCGGGGTTACGGTTTCAATAACATTAGTTTCAACATTTATAGGATTACCTGAGATATAATGTTTGATTCTTTGACCGTTCACCACCTTCGGATTTGTGCCTTCGAAGTTGTTGATTTTTATGGCACCGGAACGATAGACCTCCTCGATAACGTAAGGCCCTTCCCATTTAGAGAGAAGTTTACCTGCAAAAAATCTTAAACGGGAGTTGTATAACAAAACATAATCACCTACGTTAATCTCATGCTTTTGTATCCTTTTATCATGCCATCTTTTAACCTTTTCTTTAAACAGTTTGGCATTCTCATAGGCCTGTGTTCTCCACTCATCAAGTGAGCTAATGTCAAATAGTCTCTTCTCACCGACAAGTTTGAAATCATAATTGAGCTCTGTAATGGCCCAATATGCCTTATGTTATAGTTCGAGAGGTAAGTGACATGCTTTTCCATAAACCATTTTATACGGAGACATACCCATAGGATTTTTATACGCAGTTCTATAGGCCCATAATGCATCATCAAGTTTCTTGGACTAATTCTTTCTAGATCTATTAATAGTCTTTTGCAAAATTAATTTGAGCTCTCTATTACTAAGTTCTACTTAACCACTAGATTGTGGATGATATGGGGATGCAATTCTATGATTAACATCATACTTAGCAAGCATTTTACGAAAAGCACCATGAATAAAATGTGAACCACCATCAGTCATTAAATATCTAGGGACTCCAAACCTCGGAAAAATAACTTCTTTAAGCATCTTAATAGAGGTGTTATGATCAGCATTACTAATTGGAATATCTTCTACCCACTTAATAACGTAATCAACATCAACTAATATGTGTATACCCATTAGAGGAAGGAAACGGTCCCATATAATCAAAGCCCCAAACATCAAATGGTTCAATAACAAGTGAGTAGTTCATAGGCATTTCTTGACGTCTACTAATATTACCAATTCTTTGGCATTCATCACAAGACAAGACAAACTTACGGGCATCCTTGAAGAGAGTAGGCCAATAAAAACCGGATTGCAATACCTTATGTGCAGTTCTATCTCCAACGTGGTGTCCTCCATAAGCCTCGGAGTGACACTTGCGTAGGATCTTTCCTGTTCATGCTCAGGTACACAACGTCTAATAACACCATCTACTCCTTCTTTATAAAGGTGTGGGTCATCCCATAAGTAATATCTTAAATCATAGAAGAACTTTTTCTTTTGCTGATATGTGAAACTAGGTGGTATAAATTTAGCAACAATGTAATTAGCATAATCAGCATACCATGGAGCAGTACGAGAAGCATTTATGACAGCTAACTGTTCATCAGGGAAGCTATCATCAATAGGTAGTGGGTCATCAAGAACATTCTCGAACCTAGATAAGTTGTCTGCAACGAGGTTCTCAGCTCCCTTTCTATCAATAATATGCAAATCAAATTCTTGCAGCAAGAGAACCCTTCTAATAAGTCTAGGTTTAGCATCTTTCTTTTCCATAAGATATTTAATAGCAGCATGATCAGTGTGAACAGTTACTTTAGAACCAACAATATAAGGTCGGAACTTATCACAAGCAAATACAACTGCTAAAAATTCTTTTTAAGTAGTAGCATAATTTCTTTGGGCACTGTCTAGAGTTTTACTGGCATATTGAATAACATTTAATTTCTTATCAACTCTTTGTCCTAGAACAGCACCTACAGCATAATCACTAGCATCACACATAATTTCAAAGGGTAAATTCCAATCAGGTGGCTGAACAATAGGTGCAGAAATCAAGGCTTTCTTAAGTATTTCAAATGCTTCTACACAATCATCATCAAAGATAAAAGGAACATCTTTTGTAAGAGATTAGTCACAGGCCTAGAAATTTTTTAGAAGTCTTTAATGAACCTCCTATAAAAACCGGCATGACCAAGGAAACTTCTTATACCTTTAATGTCCTTAGGACATGGCATCTTTTAATAGCATCAACTTTAGCTTTATCGACTTCAATACCTCTTTCATAAATTTTGTGCCCTAGGACAATACCTTTGTTAACCATAAAGTGGCACTTCTCCCAATTCAAGACAAGATTAGTTTCTTGACATCTCTGCAAAACTCGATCAAGGTTGCTCAAGCAATCATCAAAAGAATTTCCATATACGGAGAAATCATCCATGAAAACCTCAACAATCTTTTCACAAAAATCAGAGAATATAGCCATCATGCATCTTTGAAAGGTAGCAGGTGCATTTCATAAACCAAAAGGCATACGTCTATAAGCAAAGTTACTGAAAGGGCAAGTAAAAGTTGTCTTTTCTTGATCCTCTTTTGACACAGGTATTTGAGAGAAACCAGAATAACCATCTAGAAAGCAAAAATGCGTATGTTTGGATAATCTTTCTAGCACTTGATCAATAAAAGGTAAAGGGTAATGATCCTTTTTAGTAGCTTTGTTTAGTTTGCGGAAATCAATTACCATTCTATAACCTGTAACGATTCTTTGTGGGATCAATTCATCTTTATCGTTAGGGACAACAGTAATGCCTCCCTTCTTAGGGACACAATGGACAGGACTTACCCACTGACTATCAGCAACGGGATAAATTATACCTGCCTCCGGAAGCTTTAGTATTTCTTTTCTTACCACTTCTTTCATCTTAGGATTTAACCGTCGTTGGTGATCAACAACCGGTTTAGCGTCTTTCTCCAATTTTATTTTGTGCTGACATAGAGTGGGACTAATGCCCTTAAGATCATCAAGAGTATATCCAATAGCAGCACGGTGCTTCTTCAGAGTTTTCAATAATTTCTTTTCTTCATGCTCTGAAAGGTTAGCACTAATAACAGGATATATCTTTTTCTCATCAAGATAGGCATATTTAAGAGTATCAGGTAATGGTTTAAGCTCAAACACGGGATCACCCTTGGGTGGAGGAGGATCCCCTAGGATTTCAACAGGCAAGTTGTGTTTCAAAATAGTTCCCTGTTTAAAGAATACTTCATCTATTTCCCTTCTTTCATTCATAAACATATCATTTTCATGGTCGAGCAAATATTGTTCTAAAGGATCATTAGGAGGCACAGCAATAGAAGAAAGACCAATAATTTCATCTTTACTAGGCAATTCTTTATCATGGGGTTGTCTACGAAATTTAGCAAAATTAAACTCATGAGACATATCCCCCAAGCCAATAGTAACAACATCCTTTTTGCAGTCTATCCTAGCATTAAGAGTATTCAAGAAGGGTCTACCAAATATAATGGGACAAAAGTTATCTTGTGGGGAACCAAGAACAAGAAAATCAGCAGGATATTTAACTTTCCCACACAAGACCTCAACATCTCTAACAATCCCAACTGGTGAAATAGTGTCTCTATTGGCAAGCTTAATTGTAACATCAATTTCCTCTATCTCAGCAGGTGCAATATCATGCATAATTTCTTTGTATAAGGAATGAGGTATTGCACTAGCACCCATATCACATAAGCCATGCAATGATCTCCTATTTTAACAGAAATAACAGGCATGCCTACAACAGGTCTATGTTTATTTTTAGTACCAGGTCTAGCAGTTCTAGCAGCTTCATCACAGAAGTAAATAACATGCCCATCAATATTATCCGCCAAGAGATCTTTAACCATAGCAATACTAGGTTCAACTTTAATTTGCTCAGGGGGTGTAGGTGTTCTAGTGTTACTCTTACGAACCACAATTGAAGCTTTACCATGATCCTTTATTCTAATAGGGAAAGGTGGTTTCTCAATATAAGCAGTAGGAACAACATGATCAACATTATAAGTGATAGTCTTTTCTTCAACTTTAATAGGTGCAACCACTTTTACTTCAATGGGAGGATTATATTTAAACCACTTCTCCTTAGGGAGATCAACATGAGTAGCAAAGGATTCATAGAAAGAAGCTACTATCTCAGAGTCAAGTCCATATTTAGTGCTAAATTCACGGAAAACATCGGTATCCATAAAAGATTTAACACAATCAAACTTAGGTGTTATACCTAACTCCTTACCTTCATCGAGATCCCAATCTTCAGAGTTGCGTTTAATTCTTTCCAATAAATCCCATTTGAATTCAATATTCTTCATCATAAAAGAGCCAGTACAAGCAGTATCGAGCATGGAGCGATTATTGAGAGAAAGCCGAGCATAAAATTTTTGAATAATAATTTCTCTTGAGAGCTCATGATTGGGGCATGAATATAACATTGATTTAAGCCTCCCCCAAGCTTGAGCGATGCTTTCTCCTTCGCGATGCCAAAAATTATATATATAATTACGATCACGATGAACAAGATGCATAGGATAAAACTTCTGATGAAATTCCAATTTCAATCGATTGTAGTTCCATGATCCCATATCATCACATAGCCTAAACCATGTCAATGCCTTTCCCTTCAAAGATAAAGGGAAGACCTTCTTCTTGATAACATCCTCGGGCATACCCGCAAGCTTAAATAATCCACAAACTTCATCCACATAGATTAGGTGCAAATCGGGATGTAATGTTCCATCACCTGTGAAAGGATTAGCTAGCAGTTTCTCTATCATACCCGAAGGAATTTCAAAGTAAACATTTTCAGTAGGTTCAGTAGGTTGAGGAGCAACTCTTTACTCTACTGGTCGAGGTGAAGATACCCCGAACAAGCCCCTAAAAGGATTACTTCCATAGTAACAAGTGATAGTGAATTTAAGCACACTATATAAATTTTTCCTTACCAAATTCCACTTACCAAAGGCGCTTCACTCCCCGGCAACGACGCTAGAAAAGAGTCTTGATGACCCACAAGTGTAGGGGATCTATCGTAGTCCTTTCGATAAGTAAGAGTGTCGAACCCAACGAGGAGCAGAAGGAAATGACAAGCAGTGTTCAGTAAGGTATTCTCTGCAAGCACTGAAATTATCGGTAACAGATAGTTTTGTGATAAGGTAATTTGTAACGGGCAACAAGTAATGAAAGTAAATAAGGTGCAGCAAGATGGCCCAACCCTTTTTGTAGCAAAGGACAAGCCTGGACAACCTCTTATATGAAGGAAAATGCTCCCGAGGACACATGGGAATTATCATCAAGCTAGTTTTCATCACGCTCATATGATTCGCGTTCGTTACTTTGATAATTTGATATGTGGGTGGACCGGTGCTTGGGTACTACCCTTTCTTGGACAAGCATCCCACTTATGATTAACCCCTCTTGCAAGCATCCGCAACTACAAAAGAAGTATTAAGGTAAACCTAACCATAGCATGAAACATATGGATCCAAATCAGCCCCTTACGAAGCAACGCATAAACTAGGGTTTAAGCTTCTGTCACTCTAGCAACCCATCATCTACTTATTACTTCCCAATGCCTTCCTCTAGGCCCAAACAATGGTGAACTGTCATGTAGTCGACGTTCACATGACACCACTAGAGGAAAGACAACATACATCTCATCAAAATATCGAATGAATACCAAATTCACATGACTACTTATAGCAAGACTTCTCCCATGTCCTCAGGAACAAACGTAACTACTCACAAATCATATTCATGTTCATAATCAGAGAGGTATTAATATGCATAAAGGATCTGAGCATATGATTTCCACCAAATAAACCAACTAGCATCAACTACAAGGAGTAATCAACACTACTAGCAACCCACAGGTACCAATCTGAGGTTTTTGGACAAAGATTGGATGCAAGAGATGAACTAGGGTTTTAGAGGAGATGGTTCTGGTGAAGATGTTGATGGAGATTGACCCCTCCCGCTGAGAGGATCGATGGTGATGATGATGGTGATGATTTCCCCCTCCCGGAGGGATGTTTCCCCGGCAGAACAGCTCCGCCGGAGCCCTAGATTGGTTCCACCAAGGTTCCGCCTCGTGGCAGCGGTGTTTCGTCCCGAAAGCTTCCTCCTGATTTTTTCCAGGGTGAAAGACTTCATATAGCAGAAGATGGGCACCGGAGGCCTGCCAGGGGGCCCATGAGACAGGGGGGCGCGCCCAGGGGGGTAGGGCGCACCCCCACCCTCGTGGCCAGGGTGTGGGCCCCCTCTGGTTGATTCTTTCACCAGTATTTTTTATTAATTCCAAAATGTGCCTCCGTGAAGTTTCAGGACTTTTGGAGTTGTTCAGAATAGGTCTCTAATATTTGCTCCTTTTCGAGCCCAGAATTCCAACTGCCGGCATTCTCCCTCTTCGTGTAAACCTTGTAAAATAAGAGAGAATAGGCATAAGTATGGTGACATAATGTGTAATAACAGCCCATAATGCAATAAATATCGATATAAAAGCATGATGCAAAATGGACGTATCAATGCATTACGGAACGAGTAAAGAGACTTGCCGATAACGAGATTGAACTAGGTATTGAGATACCGACGATCGAATCTCGGGCAAGTAACATACCGATGACAAAGGCAACAACGTATGTTGTTATGCGATTTGACCGATAAAGATCTTCGTAGAATATGTAGGAACCAATATGAGCATCCAGGTTCCGCTATTGGTTATTGACCGGAGATGAGTCTCGGTCATGTCTACATAGTTCTCGAACCCGTAGGGTCCGCACGCTTAACGTTCGGTGACGATCGGTATTATGAGTTTATGTATTTTGATGTACCGAAGGTTGTTCGGAGTCCCGGATGTGATCACGGACATGACGAGGAGTCTCGAAATGGTCGAGACATAAAGATTGATATATTGGACGACTATGTTTGGACTTTGGAATGGTTCCGGGTGAGTTCGGGCAATTACAGGAGTATCGGGGGGTTACCGGAACACCCCGGGGAGTCTAATGGGCCATATGTGCCTTGGTGGAGAGAGAGGGGCGGCCAGGGCAGGCCGCACGCCCCCTCCCCCTTGGGTCCGAATTGGACTAGGGAAGGGGGGCGGCGCCCCCCTTTCCTTCTCCCTCTCTCCTCCTTCCTTCCTCTCCTACTCCAACTAGGGATGGGGGGGGGGGAATCCTACTCCCGGTGGGAGTAGGACTCCCCTTGGGGCGCGCCATGAGAGGGCCGGCCCTCCCCCTCCTCCACTCCTTTATATACGGGGGAGGGGGGCACCCTATAGACACACAAGTTGATAGTTGTCTTAGCCGTGTGCGGTGCCCCCCTCCACAGATTCCACCTCGGTCATATCGTTGTAGTGCTTAGGCGAAGCCCTGCGTCGGTAACTTCATCATCACCGTCATCACGCCGTCGTGCTGATGAAGCTCTCCCTCGACACTCAGCTGGATCGAGAGTTCGTGGGACGTCACCGAGCCGAACGTGTGCAGATCGCGGAGGTGCCGTACTTTCGGTACTAGGATCGGTCGAATCGTGAAAATGTACGACTACATCAACCGCGTTGTCATAACGCTCCCGCTTTCGGTCTATGAGGGTACGTGGACAACACTCTCCCCTCTCGTTGCTATGCATCACCTAGATGGATCTTGCGTGTGCGTAGGATTTTTTCTGAAATTACTGCGTCCCCAACAGTTGTACCTATGCAAGCTTGTTCTTTATTGTTAGTCCGACCTTGGCAATATGATAATAGTGTCACCCATCATGGAAGAACAAATTCGTATACTCTCTTGTTTGAAGGAAAAACTATTAACTTGCTTCCCATGACTCCCGATGAAATAATAATTGATGGGAAAGCTAAATGAGCAGATCATACTACGCATAGTATGCTTGCTATCAATTCTGAAATTTTTCCGTCGAGTGTTCCAACTCCTAAACTTGACATACCGCATGCTTAGATAATTTGTTTGCATCCCTGTAATTCATATATACACTCTGTGTGGGATAAAATGACTTGTTTACTAGAATATATGATGCTGCCATGTGAGATAATTTATCATGATATTAACTGCAGTGTCATTACAACTTTATCTCATGCTCAAAAACTCACGCCTTTGACAGGGCATATACATGTTGCACCTATTTTTTGCTTTGCTCTATGATGGGTTTCAGGTAGATGAAAGCCGAGGACGGCTTTGTCTTCAAGAAAGGGAGGATGATATGGACATGACTATTGCGGATGTGACCCAAAGTATTTCAAGAATATATATTTTTTAGGTGATTTCAAATAATAATAATAATTTATATAATTTTGTTATTCAAGAAGAAAGTACAACACTTTATTTTATTTTATGTAGAATCAGTCAATATTTTTTCAAGGCACGTGTGAAGATGAAGTATATGCAACCATTGACGAATCCTAGAAGAAAATCACACTTTTCAACCCAACGCCATGTCACGTGCACATGGGCCAAAGGAACTTCCTTTTACTCAATGGTTCAAGATCAGCCACGTGGGCTGTATGATTTGAAGCGTACAAGGCCTGGAACTCTGCCCACGTAACGACGTACTCGGCCGCCGATCGTTCCGCCGATGTACTCGGGCGTATTGACTGTTAATAAATAGTCGTCATCTATTAGGTTTAGACTCGAGTTTTGTTTAGAGAAGCTTAGCTATTGCTACTTTTATTTGTCTTCGCTCGTAGCGGCTAGTGCGACCGTCAATACATCCTATCGAAACCCCATCTTGTGAGATTATTCCATCTAGCATATTCATAGTTTTAGATTGCTTGGCTATTATTTTCTTGCATGTTCTTCGATTTGTCTGCAGGAAAAATCCTTCGTGGATAGGTCGATCGCGCCGTTGGCTCGGTCGATAACGCCGTGGAGTTGGTTCAACGATTGCCGTGGATATCAGTCGTGTACGGTTCTCCCTGTACGGTTGATAGCCGGATCGTGAGGGTCAAGTCCTACCCAAAATCGTAGTTATCTCTCTCATCGAAAGATCAGGCCCCAGTTCACATGTTGCACCTATTTTTGCTTTGCTCTATGATGGGTTTCAGGTAGATGAAAGCCGAGGACGACTTTGTTTTTAAGAAAGGGAGGATGATATGGACATGACTATTGCGGATGTGACCCAAAGTATTTCAAGAATATATATTTTCCAGGTGATTTCAAATAATAATAATAATTTATATAATTTTGTTATTCAAGAAGAAAGTACAACACTTTGTTTTATTATATTCAGAATCATCCAATATTTTTTCAAGGCACGTGTGAAGATGAAGTATATGCAACCATTGACAAATCCTAGAAGAAAATCACACTTTTCAACCCAAGGCCATGTCACGTGCACATGGGCCAAAGGAACTTCCTTTTACTCAATGGTTCAAGATCAGCCACGTGGGCTGTATGATTTGAAGCGTACAAGGCCTGGAACTCTGCCCACGTAACGACGTACTCGGCCGATCGTTCCGCCGACGTACTCGGGCGTATTGACTGTTAATAAATAGTCGTCATCTATTAGGTTTAGACTCGAGTTTTGTTTAGAGAAGCTTAGCTATTGCTACTTTTATTTGTCTTCGCTCGTAGCGGCTAGTGCGACCGTCAATACATCCTATCGAAACCCCATCTTGTGAGATTATTCCATCTAGCATATTCGTAGTTTTAGATTGCTTGGCTATTATTTTCTTGCATGTTCTTCGATTTGTGTGCAGGAAAAATCCTTCATGGATAGGTCGATCGCGCCGTTGGCTCGGTCGATAACGCCGTGGAGTTGGTTCAACGATTGCCGTGGATATCAGTCGTGTACGGTTCTCCCTGTACGGTTGATAGCCGGATCGTGAGGGTCAAGTCCTACCCAAAATCGTAGTTATCTCTCTCATCGAAAGATCAGGCCCCAGTTCACATGTTGCACCTATTTTTACTTTGCTCTATGATGGGTTTCAGGTAGATGAAAGCCGAGGACGACTTTGTTTTTAAGAAAGGGAGGATGATATGGACATGACTATTGCGGACGTGACCCAAAGTATTTCAAGAATATATATTTTCCAGGTGATTTCAAATAATAATAATAATTTATATAATTTTGTTATTCAAGAAGAAAGTACAACACTTTGTTTTATTATATGCAGAATCATCCAATATTTTTTCAAGGCACATGTGAAGATGAAGTATATGCAACCATCGACAAATCCTAGAAGAAAATCACACTTTTCAACCCAACGCCATGTCACGTGCACATGGGTCAAAGGAACTTCTTTTTACTCAATGGTTCAAGATCAGCCACGTGGGCCGTATGATTTGAAGCGTACAAGGCCTGGAACTCTGCCCACGTAACGACGTACTCGGCCGATCGTTCCGCCGACGTACTCGGCCGTATTGACTGTTAATAAACTGTTGTCATCTATTAGGTTTAGACTCGGGTTTTGTTTAGAGAAGTTTAGTTATTGCTACTTTTATTTGTCTTCGTTCGTAGCGGCTAGTGCGACCGTCAAGACATCCTATCGGAATCTCATCTTGTGGGATTATTCCATCTAGCATATTCGCAAATTTAGATTGCTTGGCTATTATTTTTTGCATGTTCTTCTATTTGTGTGCAGGAAAAATCCTTCGTGGATAGGTCGATCGCGCCGTTGGATCGGTCGATAACGCCGTGGAGTTGGTTCAGCGATTCCGTGGATATCAGTCGTGTACGATTCTCCCTGTACGGCTGGTAGCCGGATTGTGAGGGTCAAGTCCCACCCAAAATTGTAGTTATCTCTCTCATCGAAAGATCAGGCCCCAGTTCACATCAAAAATCGCCAAAAAAAGTAAAAGAAAACAAAAAAAAGTTTTTTTAGGTGAAAGATTCTTGAGTCTGTGACGTCCATGCAAAAATTCAGCTCATTTAAACATCTGACAAACTCTCAGAAAAAAGCTATAAATTAGGGTATGTGAAAAGTTTATTGTTTTGCTTTTTTTTCTGAGAGCTATTCAGATGTCTGAGTAAGCTGAAATTGGCACCGACATCACACTCAATCATCTTTCATCACAATCTTCTTTTGAATTTTTTGACATTTTAAATACTTTTTTGAATTTACTGTTCACCTAATGTAGATGAGCCGAATTGGATATTCGATAATAAAATATGCGTTTAGGAATGCTTTTGGAGATGCTGTTGGAAACAAGCCAAGTCAACAGATCCAGTCACAGTCGAACCGTTGGCCTTTCCGTCGCAACGCCGTCTTCCCTTCCCCACCCACACCAGCCGAGATTCAATTAACTCATCTCCCAGGCGACACAACGCCGACGAGGAGGTCGAGGCGGCGCCGATGGGTCTGCTGGAGGTGCCGCCGGAGGATACCAACCGTTGCGTGCGCGGATGCTGCCGTAGCGACGCCATCCCGCTCCACCTCCCCGCCGCGTCCTTCTCCCTTCTCTCCCCCATCGCCCGAGGTAA